>NC_071278.1:6402511-6547511 GCF_023375685.1 Ictalurus furcatus
TCAACATCACTGTGATTCAGCTATACACACAGGGCAATTCAGTTTTATGTGTATAGCGTGTTTAACAGTGGACATTGTCCCAGAGCAGCTTTACAGAAACATACATTGAGGATATAGATTTTACATATATGAATTTATCCCTGAGACTCTCTGAGACGATATGAGGAAGAAACCTTGAGAGGAACCAGACTCAAAAGGGAACCCGTCCTCATCTGGGTGACACCGGATAGTGCGATTATAAATAAATACACCCTTTCTATAAATGTGCTAATACTACATGCTCAAATAGTGCAGTTGTGTAAGCAGGAAATTCATTACAGTTTCTACATTAAGTCTGGTGTGTTGAACTTCTCCACTGTTCACTGATGGAGACTCGAGTGCAGAACTGTTTGTGCTAATTGTAGTCCTAAAGCTATCATAGCATAACTGTTCATACGATATGAGGTCCAAAGCCATCTTCATGGTTCTTAAGTGCTACCATCCTCAACAATCTCAATGATCTTTAGTCTGCACCATGTGGGGACATCCTCAGCAGCAGCATGTGACTTCCAATTGATGAGAACTCCAACCAGAAGTAGGACATCAGGATGGATCAGGCAGGTCTGGAGAGCAGAAGGGTCAGGATCACTGGTATCTCAGGAGTATCATGTGTAGCTCGACAGAAAGAGAGAAGGAGAGAGAGGGAGAGATTATTAGGTATGCTTATTACCCTGTAATGGTTAAGGACAATGAACTGTGTGTGAGTGAAAGCAGGAACTCCGGCAAGACTAGCTATTACAGCATAAGTAAACTAAAAGGGAGAGCCAGAAAGGAACACAGACATGAGGGCTCCCTGGGACATAAACCACCCAGACACTCCACCATCAACACACCTGGGTGAAGGTGTGAAAGTGGGGGGGCAACAGCATCCTAACATCCCAGTTCACCACAACACTCTATACCTGTGAGCCTCTAGATCTGATCCTTTACCTAAGAAAAAAAACTATTCACAAAAAGTCTTGATTAAACAAATGTTTTTTCAGCCTGGACTTAAACACTGAGACTGTGTCTGAGTCCCGAACACTAATTGGAAGACTGTTCCATAACTGTGGGGTTTTGTAAGAGAAAGCTCTTCCCCCTACTGTAGCCTTCACTATTCCAGGTACTAACAAATATCCTGCACCTTTTGATCTAAGTAGGCGTGGTGGATCATAGAAGATCAAAAGTTCACTCAGGTACTGTGGTGCGAGACTGTTTAGTGCTTTATAGTTCAGTAGTAGTATTTTATAATCAATGTGAGATTTCACTGGGAGCCAATGCAGTGTTGATAAGATCGGGATGATGTGGTCGTATCTTCTGGTTCTAGTTAGGACTCTAGCAGCTGCATTCTGGACTAGCTGGAGTTTGTTTATGCTCCTACTGGAACATCCAGACAGTAAGGCATTACAATAATCAAAAGGTAATCTCACATAATCACAGGTAATCACAGCTCTGTTTCTTTAATGTGTGCCTTTAAGAAGTACTACTCTACTCTATTTGAATAACTATAATGCTACAATTTGGCCACACAATATTACTGTGACTAACACAGCATGAAACCTGTCAGTGTGAGTTAGCGTCAGGCTAAGTCATGTTAACACTGATAGATTATACGCTACTTCAGCACGGTTGTTCCCCAGTAGCTGTGCGGTCAGGACACAGAGCCCCGGGTATACATGCCTGATTAGTTTCTGTGTTCAGTTCACTGAAAGGAAGGCAGTCTCAGGAATGCCTGTATCATAGTTTCTACAGTTTCTGGGTTGGGAAGCCAGGTACCGTGAGGAATGTCACCATTAACAGGTTGTTAACTCAAAAAAAACCTCCAGGAATGAACGAAAGAGAAAGAGGAATTATCCAGCAATGCAGTGTTCACTGTTTTGGCCTGAAAGATCGTCTGGGAAGATGAAAACCTTCTACCTGCCCTTCTGCATACCTGAGGGAATCCCTGTCCCGTACAGGTCTCGAAACTCCTCACACACACACACACACACACACACACTCCTCAGTATTAATACTCTAACTGCACCTTCAAAACCACATATGGAAATCATTCTGACTTCCTCTTTCATGTACGATTGTCCCAGACCAGAATTATTGGCACCCTTCCTGAAATAATGATGGAACATGAATTACAGATGGAGTACTTGAGCAACATTTTCAAGTTCTTTAAACGTTTCTTTTTGTAATGAGGTATTTGTAAAAGGACCTTTTTATTTATCTATTTTTTTACACTCCACGCCGCTTTATATTCTTTACACATCCACACGTGTGGACTGTGCTTTATGATGAATGCCTTCATCGGCGTTCAAATTCAGGTCATTTTAATGTTTATTTGTGGTCATTATTATTATTATTATTATTTAAAGATTTATCTAAGGCCACACTGCAAGTCTCTGACAGAAACTAGCAGATTTTGGGTTTAACACACAAACAGGTTGTTGCTATGGAGACGTGTAATTGTTTCTGAAACCCAACAACACCAAGAATGAATGAGACTGATGGTGTGATAGTCTCTAGTCCTTATCTGTCTCCTTGTTTATTCCTCTCACTGTCATGGGGCGAATGTAAAACAGATTGTGGCTCTGATCGGGTGTGTTTTATTTTTATTTTACAGTGACGCACAGCGTATGAATTTCTACATCCGTAACCTGACTTGTGCAGGACAACAAGCGTCTGTGTCTTTTGTGTCGATGGCATTTTGTTGCTTCACTCACTTTATTGTGTGCGATAATCCCCCTTTAGGAAGACTTTGTGGACAGCGGAACGTCTCGGGTTGACTGCATGTCGAACGTGAGAAGGTGATGTGTTGAGTCACACTGTTTACAGTACAGCTGGTGTGGCATGGACTGGGCCTTCGCTAAGAACTCAACTCGCTAGTGTAGAGTGTACAGTGTCATGAAAGAAAGAAGGAGGAGGAGGATAAATATCCAGAATTGCATGTTTTAAAAGATTATTCTCACTAAAATGTAATAGAATGAGCACAAATCTAAAAAGCACAGGTCATACCGTACATGCTGTTAATATGTAATCTCTCTCTCTCTCTCTCTCTCTCTCTCTCTCTTTAAGAGCGCGTGAGAGAGGAGACAGAGAAACAGCCTGTTTGACTGGTAGGGTAGGTCACCTCACACAGAAACACAAATTGAGTATTGTATACAATAAAACCTTCTGTGTGTGTGTGTGTGTGTGTGTGTGTGTGTGTGTATTTCCAGGACTGGTGTTGCATGTGAGTCAGCAAACAATAGTAGAGAAATTCACAGGAGATATTGTTTGACGTATATAGAGTGCTATTAATACACTAACACTGAGCCACCCTGCAGTGTTATTATTATTATTATTATTATAAGCATATAGTAGTAATAGTATTAGTATTAGTAGTGAGCAAGTAGATAAAATATATAATATTATATTAATGAGGTACACTCATTATATTAAACAGTACACTGTAGGGAGAGTATAGAGTCCAGAGTATTTATATACTATTAATACAATTAGACCTAAAAAAAAAAGGAGTAAAAAATAAAATACAAATTAAAAAAGGATATTGTGTCCTGAATGAGTGGATGGATGAATGAATTGATGAATGAATGAATGGATGGATGAATGGATGAATGAATGGATGGATGAATGGATGAATGGATAAATGGATGAATGAATGGATAGATGAATGAATGGATGGATGAATGAGTGGATGAATGGATGAATGACTGAATGGATGAATGAATGGATGGATGAATGAGTGGATGAATGAATGGATGAATGGATGAATGAATGGATGGATGAATGAGTGGATGAATGGATGAATGAATGGATGAATGAATGGATGGGTGGATGAATGGATGGATGAATGAATGGATTAATGGATAGATGCATGAATGGACAGATGCATGAATGGGTGGATGAATGAATGGATGAATGGCTGAATGGATGAATGAATTAATTAATGGATAGATGCATGAATGGATGAATGGATGGTGAATGGATGAATGAATGGATGGATGAATGAGTGGATGAATGGATGAATGGATAGATGAATGAATGGATGGATGAATGAGTGGATGAATGGATGATGAATGAATGGATGGATGAATGAGTGGATGAATGAATGGATGAATGAATGGATAGATGAATGAATGGATGGATGAATGAATGGATGAATGAATGGATGGATGAATGAATGGATGAATGAATGGATGGATGAATGAATGAATGAATGGATTAATGGATATACGCATGAATGGATAGATGCATGAATTGGTGGATGAATGAATGGATGAATGGCTGAATGAATGAATTAATGGATAGATGCATGAATGGATGAATGGATGGATGAATGGATGAATGATGCTAGCTGACACAGGCTCACACCTCAGCTATTCATGACTCTGGAACCTGGTTCCTGAATAAACCTGGGCAGGGGTTCAGTAACGACCAGCAGATGGCGCTATACTAACCCCCGCTATAATAACCCCCCCCCCCCCCCACTTCACATCTGGACTCTTATCATGGTTACACTGTGTGTTTGTACTGATGTGACTTTTCTCTAAGACTGGTGTGAAGAGATGAAAGAAGAAAAACTATGCACCACACTAAAGGGAATTCTGTCTCTCTCTCTCTCTCGCCCTTGCTCCTTCTTGGGTTTGATTTTTTCCAGATGTGGCCCCCCTCCTTCTCTGCGCCCCCGGGGAACAGCGATCCCCGCACCGGTCTGAAGCTGGAGGGTTTGCTTCAGTGCTGTGCTCTCTGTTATAAGAGCAACAGTAATGCAGTGTGTATGTGTATGTGTGTGTGTGTGTGTGTGTGTGTGTGTGTGTGTTGGGGGGGTACATGCAGACTGGTATAAGGGCCTGAAGGCAAACTCGAAATGGCAATTGGAGGCATTATAGTGCTTAGATACAGATCACAGTGCTGAGTAGGCTCTAACACACACACACACACACACACACACTTTTTGTGGAATAGAAGATAATGACCCGAACAGCTGCTACTAGTCTCAATCTTTTCCCTCCTATCTTGTTTCGTTTGTCCTGTCCTCTCCCCCTCTTCCTGTGCATCCAGAAAAACACACTCGACGTGTTTTCTCTCACTAAACGTTCCTTCGTATTCAGTAAGCGCTTCCTCCTCGGTCCAGCTCCAGGTGGGTCCGGAGTCGGCGCCGGGGCCGCTGGGCGCAGGGTGACGGACACGAGGAGAACACGTGACCCTCCACCCAGACACTGCTGTGTATTAATCATCTGGTTATTATTGGGGTTTTTTCGAACAGGTATTCCATAGGAGTGAAGAGAAAAGATCCGCTACACTGCTGACATTTTTCACACCTGAACTCGTTCAGAATTCAGAACACGTTGGTGTTAATGAGTGTGTAGAAGAGTTCAGTGTGTGTGTTCATGTGCTGCTGCTACACAACATGGGATACGTGCAGCTGGAGCTGTTCTCCATCACGCTGCACGTGTTTCCAATACGTCCTCCTTCAGCGTTCCTTTAACCACAACACTCGTTCCTGACCAGACCCCACATCTCTCTCTCTCTCTCTCTCTCTCTCTGTGTTGAGTGATAAAACATTATGCCACTGACATACTTCTGAGAAAATAACACCATATTATTATACACTAAACACGCCTTATGAACAATTTCTGGTCACTTTCAATGATTCACGCTTTGAAAGCAGGAAAGAGAGAGAGAGAGAGAGAGAGAGAGAGAGAGAGCCCTGTTGCTAGCCCTAACACATGCGTTTATTCTATCATGTCTGTATCTGTTAAACAAACAAATCCCACATACTCTTCTTCTGCACATGCAATGCTCTCTCTCTCTCTCTCCCCCTCACACACACACACACACACACACACTCACACACACATACATTGCAGATTTTTATAGCTTCAGCCTGCTTCGTCTCATTCACTGAGTAGACAGGAAATGACCTTCCTGACATTAAGGGGGTTTTCTCCTTGGACACACACATAGGGTACAGAGGAATTGTGTGTGTGTGTGTGTGTGTGTGTGTGTGAGTGTGTGTGTGTGTGTGTGTGCGTGAGAGAGAGAGAGAGAGAGAGAGAGAGAGAGTTTTACAAATGGTTTGTCCAGGTTCGACTGAATAACTTTACTGAGATTGAAGTTTAGGGGCAAAATACCAATCCACATCCCACAGCTAATGACAGAATAACCGAATGTAGCGCACCCTATCTGTGCTAAGCAACATTTTTCTGTCATCTAGCAAGCTCCAAAAGTCACAACTAGCTTAGCATTAGGCTAGCTTTTATGAAGTACTGTAGCTGTACAACTTGTGTTCATCGTGTTTCCGGTTCGTCTGCGTGTCCTGTCCACTGAGTCAGTGGAGATTATCTTACTGTCTGGAGAAGTATTCAGAACTCAAGCTAAACTCTGGCATGGGTATCTTCTCAAGCATGGGAAGTAGGAGACATCTGGGCCTTCCATCCCCCCCCCCCCCACACACACACACACAAGTATTTAACAGCTTTAAAATGTCATCTGTAGCGAATGTCTTCATCTTTATGGTGAAAGAGTGGAACACGTGTTCTGTGCTTTCCCCCTCCATGTCTCTCTGTGTAATTAATAACCCTAACCCTAACCCTGACCTCCTGACCCTGACCTCCTGACCCGCACGTGCAGCCTGAGAGAGACAGTTCAGCTGGAATATAATCCATCTCCTGTTTTTTTTGTCTACATTTATCGTTTCTGTGATCAATCTGCTTTTCTCAAACAAGAAAAGAATGCAGTTCAGGATTCAGTCCCCATACAAACCCTCACGGGAAGCCAAGTCTGTTTTTCCCATACACCAGATGTGTGTGTGTGTGTGTGTGTGTGTGTCGTTAGCAGACCGTTGTCCACATCTGGCCGCTGAGGGTAAAGGGGCGGGGCGATCCATGTCTAAACTCAAAGAAAAGTGTGTGTGTGTGTGTGTGTGTGTGTGTGTGTGTGTGTGTGTGTGTCTAATCTGCACCAGATGACCACTTGTGGAGTCCGAACAAGGCTCTGACTTTGTCTCCTTTGTCTGCACGCGCTGCGGTATGAAAGCGGAACTCCCTCCATGTGGAATTATTACTGATGCTGTTTTGCACGCGCTTTCCCGTTAAACGGTGCCTGTGAAGTCCCGGGCCAGGGACAGAGTGATGTCCATAGTGCCGGTGAGTTGGCGTGGAACATGGCGAAGCGCGCGCTCTCTCACCTCGCTCTATGGAAGGCGGGCGCGCTCTCGCTGCTGCTGCTGTGCGCTCGCGCCGCGTGTCCTGAGCTCTGCGAGTGTCCGCGCGCGCAACACGTCCTCTGCGCGAACCGCGGCCTGCGCGCTGTGCCCGAGAGCAGCCGGCCCGTGCGCGTGCTCGGACTCGCGGGCAACTTTATCGGTAACGTGAGCGCGCTCGCTTTGGCACGCTACGGCCACCTGACGCGGCTCGACCTGCAGTTTAACCAGATCCGGCGCGTGCACCCGAAGGCGTTCGAAACGCTCCTGGAGCTCGAGGAGCTGTATCTGGGACACAATCTGATCTCGACACTGCACCCCGGGACTTTGGGGCCGCTACAGAAGCTCACCGTGCTGTTCAGTAACGATAATGACCTCCGCGAGCTGACAGGAGACACGTTCGGGAAGCTGGGGAGTTTGGTCCGGTTAAGGCTGGATAAGAACGCCATAGAGCTGCTGAGCGAGTCCGTGTTTCAACACGTCTCCAGTCTGATGTTCCTGCACCTGGAATCTAACCAGCTCCGTCATATTCACCATAGAGCTTTCTACAGTCTGACTAAACTCCAGTTTCTCAACCTGTCAGACAATAAGCAGACGCAGCTGCGCCACAGGACCCTGTTCTCCCAGCTCAGGTCTTTACTCACACTGCTGCTCTCACGAAACCAGATCACGCACATCGGCAGTCACGTGTTCCAGAACCTGAAAAAGCTCACCAAGCTGTCGCTGAGCACCAACAACATTCTCAGGCTGGAGAACGATACGCTGAAGGGGCTCGTGCGCCTCCAGGAGCTTGCAATCGACGGCAACAAGCTAACGGAGATCCAGGCAGGTGTGCTGGAGCCGCTCACGCGTGTTGAACGGATCGATCTCAGTGACAATCGGATCGCACATATCGATCCCGCCGCGTTCGCCCGCCTCGCCCGTCTCAGGGTGCTGGATCTCAGCAACAACCGGCTCAGGAGGATCTCCGGTGGTGCGTTCGCCTCAAACGCCGCGCTCTTCCAGCTGGAGCTGAGCGGTAACCAGTGGAAATGTGACTGTCAGATGGAGAAGTTGAAGGACTGGATGGCGGAGACGCGTGCCCGTGGAAAGTTACTCACAGCGCTCGTGCGATGCGATCGCCCACCTGCGCTCGAGGGGAAATATCTGGAGCATGTGAACGGCACGGAGCTGCTTAACGGAAGCGGTTACTGCCGAGCGGATGACGAGGAAGACATGATGGAGGCGCAGGAACCGCCAGGTGTAACGGAGGACATGCTGAAGAGAGGGGGAGATAAAGAAACGGCTCGGGATGCTCAGGGAAGTCACAAGAACCTGACGGTGAAGAGGAAGATGGAAGTGAAGCTCAGACCTGCACCGAGTGCTTCTGCGAAAGTGAGCTCCTCCTCGGCTCTTCTTGGAACACTGACAACCAAAACGTTCCCTTCAACGGAGGAGAACATCAGCACGTGGGAGCTGAGTGATGCACCGCAGAACCACGTGGAGCATCACGCAGCCGTACGTGTGGCGGTGACGGACGCATGTCAGTTCAACCGCCGGTACATCGTGAACGTGGGCGTGCACAACGTGAGCTTCGACTCGAGCACGGTGTCGTGGAGCACGCCCGCGGACGCGCACACTGCCCAGGCCCATGCGCTGATGTTCCGCATCCTGTTCGACCGCTTTGGACACTCTGTGCGTTTCCCGCGCTATGTTTACACCGATGGCTCCGCTCGAGCGGTGACACTGCGGGAGCTCCGCCCGGACTCCACCTACATCACCTGCGTGGAAAGCGTGGTCGGCGGGGCTTTGTGCCAGGTGGCTCCGCGAGATCACTGCGCGGGTTTCGTCACCACGTCGCCGGAAAGCGTCGTCGAGCTTCAGCACGTGACCGCGGCGGTGCTGGCGGTCAACGCGCTGCTGATCCTGTCGGTGGGCGGGGTCTGGCTCTGGCGCGTTCTCAGGAGGAGGATCAAAACCCGGAAGTCGTCCGCACACACTCATGTGCGTCACATGTACTCCACGCGGAGGCCCTTCCGGTCTGCCATGGCAGCCACCTGTGTCTCGTCTGAGTTCAGTGGGTATCAGAGCGGGCGCCCGCTGGCTGAGGAAGGGGATCTGATCCAGTTTCCGGTTGACCGCTTTTATGACAGCAGAGATGATAATTCCGTCATACCGAGGATATCCGACTAAATCCGAGCTTCTCACCTGCATTGCCGAGTGAAGTGTGTGTGTGTGTGTGTGTGTGTGTGTGTGTTAAATATTTATACAGGGCAAATATTTCTGCTCATGCGCCTATATCCATGTGTGACAAAGATTTAAAAAACAACATGTTCTTGCTGTGCTGTATGAATATGGAATTATTACACAACTTTGAACAGTTATCAATAAATATTCATCTGTCAGACTTTACTCAGACTGTTACACCCTGCTAACGTGGACCATACAGATGCTTCCAGATGTTTGCTTGCCTTTGTACTGTTTCGCATAAGAGTAATCCAGGTATACATCCATGCGTTATTATTGGAAATCAATGGAATTTCATACACATGTGACTTGATTTCAGGAAAAGACACACGGTTTGTTCGTTAAGTTTGTTCGTGTGCCTGTCGTTAATCAATAAACAGGAGGAAATATACCAACAGTCAGCACGCGTGTGTGTGTGTGTGTGTATTGAGAAAGATGCTGATGAATGATACTATAAATGATGATTAATAAGGGACACACTACTGTACAGTATACTACACCATGCAGAAAATAAGCTCTGCCTTTATATAAAATATATGCATTTATTTGTTTGTTTGTTTGTTTATCATCGGCGGTGTTGTCTTACACAAAAAAATATAATTTAGTTGCAATCTCTTTTTACATGTTTATTCAGGTTTGGATGATGATCTCACTTCAGACACAAGTACACGTATAAGAAAGACAACACGAATGCAGCTCAAGTTCTTTTAATTAGAAATAGCCATAACGTTTGTTAGTTACAAAAATAAAGAAATATGGATTTTTTTTTCGTTTTTGGAAAACTGTACAGAGTTATTTCCCCGATGTTTTTCAACGGTAGACGTTTTCTAACACTGCACTGCGCTGCACGTATATGCGTGAACATACAGTAATAGCACAATGTCGAGATTTTATTATCCGCTCGCTAATGAAATGTGATTGTCAGTGGGAAATAAGGTACTTCAAAAAAAAAAAAATTCTATCCCTTATAATCTATACCATCTGTGCAGTCTGTGTTCACGTGAAAAATACTGGAGATTATAAACGTCTTCGTGGGTAGTATGTTATGAATCATCAGGATCATTCCTCATATACAGTATAATGGATTAAACGTGGTTAATAAAGCAGTTACAATTGTAAGTAAAAGAGCAGAAATGTGCAGAGCAGAGCAGAAGGTGCGGTTGCAATCCAAAGACATACAAAACTATCCGTTTCTATTTACACTATCGTACAGAACCCTGATTGATAAAGTACAAAATCGTGTACTGAATCGTGTTCTCATCTGGCATTTCAGCTGCTGAGGCAGAGGAAAACAAAGTGCTCGAAAAACACAAGAAACATACTGGAACGCAAATACTGCCAGAGGTGAACATTCCTGAGGAGATACCACCTGGCCGAAAGGGTCAGAACGACAGGAATAAGGCGGCGTGACGCGAGTACGAGCTTGTCCAGTCGGCTTCTTCCAGTCCGTCACAGTGAGAGGCGAGAGGATCCAGCGTCCTAACGTTCAGCTGAAGCGCTGCCTCGAATCGGTCACACATCTGGTTCGTTATCAGTCTGATTGACATCGCTAACTGAGATGAATCGTATGGATGGAATCAGGCGATATACTGAGAGAACAAGAACACGTTCTGAGATTCATAATAATTATTGAATTATATACTACAGCCGTTTGATTGAAGAAATGTATCAGTGGCTCGAACGTGTATGTGTGTGTGTGTGTGTGTGTATGTGTGTGTGTGTGTTCAGACTGGCTTTAGGATGCAGAATGCGAGCGCGTGGTGAGGTGTGTGTGCGCCACTGAGGACGAGATGCTGTTGTGTTGGATGTTTTGCGTCTGGAGGGGACTTCCTGTTGGGCTCCCAACTGCACACGGACATAAAGATGAAAATCCATTAGACTCTAACTGACTTGAAGACAGTTGTAACAAATCATGCATGAAACCAAAAAGGATCAAACATTTGTACAGCTCCAAGACGGAGAAACAAGGTTAGCGTATGTAATACAGCGGCCAGTTGGGGTACGCAGCGCTTAAAGATCCAGCCTGATACAGCAGCATGCTCCGATGATACTGTCACGGCTACCACTCAAACAAGGTAAAGGTTGTATATGTATATGTGTGTTTCTCACCTTGTGTTTCTCGTTGTCTCACAGTAACAGGGCAGTCTTTATGCGCCAGCAGAAGCTGCTTCAGTTGAATGACCTCTGATTTGAGTAGTGTTACTTCGTTCTGAAACACAGTCGTTCACAAATGAACACATTAGAAACTCACGATAACGTCCTGTGAGGGTGTAGTGGAGTGTGAGGGTGTAGTGGAGTGAATGAAAAACGTCACTATTTGACAGATAAACGCCGATTTTCTGTTGACTTGCTCGTATTTCTAGACGTTCAATCGTGCTTAGCTTCTGCGGAGTTATTATTACACCTAGTGGTCATAAATAGGAACTGCAACAAGCGGTAACAGAGCTCAGTATGGGCAGGAGTCACGCTGCCCCGTGCTCACTCTCTGAACTTTAGCAGTGGAAGAGGAACACACAGGACAGTTAATGACAGGGTTGCCATAGCTTTAAACGCTGCTAAGATCTTTTATAGAAATAATAATAATAATCTGAATTAAACGTAATAACACAAGTCACGTGTGATAACCCGTCTGTTTCATTCAGCTCCAGACTACACACTAACTGCTGCTGTTTCTGTACCTGTAGCTGCAGATTTGTGTGTGTAAGCTCCTCTGCCTTCTTTTCCAGTGACGTCACCCAGACTTTCCTCTTCTGTCTGCAGCGTGACGCTGCTGCTCTGTTCCTTTCCAGAAACTTGCGCCTGCGCTCATCTGGATCGTCGTCTGCTGTCCGTCTGCGTTTCCCTCCGCTTGTCTGGAGAGGAGATTCTGCACACGTCATGGTTTTGGGAACTGGAGATGTCTAAAAATAAATCAATAAATAAAAACACCAAAAAGAATAATCTTTACAAATCATAACAAATATCAGTGAAAATAGCATTCCTCGAAACACTCTGTAGAAAGTGCTACCTGTGCAGGGATTGGTTGACGTGTCAGGTGTTTGGCTGGCGGTTGAGCAGGGCCCGGGTGCAGGTGTGCAGGGGGCGAATGGTGAGCACAGCTGTGAGGAGACTGCTCTTGACTTTGATGCTGATGGGTGTGTCTATGCTGTGATTGGCTGAGGCCGTGCTGCTGATACGATTGATGAGGCGATGCTGGCATGTGCGTCAGAGGCAGCCCCATCCTCGCATGCTGTGGTGACATCATCTCCATCATGTGACCCATGGTGTTCTGGTTCCCATTGGACGCCATTGGGTGAGTCTGGCATGACATGACCTTTGACCTCTAATGGATCATGAATGGGATTATTTTGCAGCTAAACTCTGGATATCAGTGAGCAGCAGCAGTATGCAGTTATACTGTATCGCAACCAATGTTAATCCATTTGATCAATTCGCCCTATCGTCAGGATATCCACACCAGGAGCCAAGGGAACAAAATTGCCTGTGCTCTCTGGGTGGGAGAGGTGGAATTCTCTCTCTCTCTCTCTCTCTCTCTCTCTCTCTCGCTCGCTCTCGCTCTCCACGGCCACTAGTGGGCATCTGTGAGCAGTTTGGGAAAGTAAGACAGATGTGTGTGTGTGTGTGTGTGTGTGTGTGTGTGTGAGCATGTATATATCTTGGTGGACACTAAGGTTCGTCATATAAATAGTTTCCCCATGACATTTGCATAGAGTGTAATATAATTTGTTGTACCTGGGGTGTGGGGCATGATCTGGAGTGAGTAGGGCCTGGTATATCCGTCATGCTGGGGTCCATCGGTAACTGTGTGTTCATCTGTTAGTTTAACCAGAATAACAGAAATGAGTTCTCATCATACCGGTAATATGCATGACTGCGTTTACATCAAGTCAACTTTATGTAGCACGTGCGTGAGGACTTTCAATACAGTGTGAAATGATTACAACAAAACACCAAGGTGTTCCTTGTTGTTGGGGTGGTACCATCACAGGGAAATCGGTTGTACTTTTGCATATTTTAAACCTTTATACAATACCTTTATACGGAGCATAATTAGAGCTAAGGACCACTACAGTAAATGCTAATAAACGTACAGCAGGACACACAAGATACGTAGTATAGGTACAGAAGGTGTACTTGATGGTACCACACCGATGACAAGGAAAAGTACCGGTTTAGTACCTTTTTTCCTGAGAGTGTTAAAAGTATGGTAAAATAATGAATGTGAGGACATGGTCTGAGAAAGAAGTGAATGTGAGAGCATTTTTGTTATATATGTAAGTTAAAGTTTGAATGACAGGATAAATGTCACCTCCTGTATGGTTAACAATACTCACACGCACACTGGGGGCTGCTTGCATGGCGCAGGCTGCAGGGTTTCGCTGCTGGTTGTGAAGACAACTGGCACCTGACCTTAAGTCCATGAGATGGAAACAGAGGGATATTATGAGCACTGAAACAAACCAATGTATGTGTATATATTTGTATATGTATATGTGTATGTGTATACGTATATGTGTATAGGTATAGGTGTATATGTATATATGTATGAGTGTATATGTATATGTGTATATGTATGTGTATATGTATGTGTGTATATGTATATGTGTATATGTATATGTGTATATGTTTATATGTATATGTATATGTGTATGTGTATGTGTATATGTATATGTGTGTATACGTATGTGTATATGTGTATGTATATGTGTGTATGTGTATACGTATATGTGTATATGTATATGTTTATATATATATGTGTATATGTGTATGTTTATGTGTATATATTTATATGTATATGTGTGTATGTGTATGTTTATGTGTGTATGTTTATATGTATATGTATGTGTGTGTGTGTATATGTATATGTTTATATGTATATGTGTATGTGTATGTGTATACATATGTGTTTATGTGTATATGTATGTGTATATGTACAGTATCTCACAAAAGAGAGTACACCCCTCACATTTTTATAATATTTGATTATATCTTTTAATGTGACAACACTGAAGAAATGACACTGTACTACAATGTAAAGTGGTGAGTGTACAGCTTGTGTAACAGTGTAAATTTGCTGTCCCCTCAAAATAACTCAACACACAGCCATGTCTAAACCGCTGGCAACAAAAGTGAGTACACCCCTAAGTGAAAATGTCCAAATTGGGCCCAAAGTGTCAATATTTTTTTGGTGTTTCCACCATTATTTTCCAGCACTGCCTTAACCCTCTTGGGCATGGAGTTCACCAGAGCTTCACAGGTTGCCACTGGAGTCCTCTTCCACTCCTCCATGATGACATCACGGAGCTGGTGGATGTTAGAGACCTTGTGCTCCTCCACCTTCCGTTTGAGGATGCCCCACAGATGCTCAATAGGGTTTAGGTCTGGAGACATGCTTGGCCAGTCCATCACCTTCACCCTCAGGTTCTTTAGCAAGGCAGTGGTCGTCTTGGAGGTGTGTTTGGGGTCGTTATCATGCTGGAATACTGCCCTGCGGCCCAGTCTCCGAAGGGAGGGGATCATGCTCTGCTTCAGTATGTCACAGTACATGTTGGCATTCATGATTCCCTCAATGAACTGTAGCTCCCCAGTGCCGGCAGCACTCATGCAGCCCCAGACCATGACACTCCCACCACCATGCTTGACTGTAGGCAAGACATACTTGTCTTTGTACTCCTCACCTGGTTGCCACCACACATGCTTGACACCATCTGAACCAAATAAGTTTATCTTGGTCTCATCAGACCACAGGACATGGTTCCAGTAATCCATATCCTTAGTCTGCTTGTCTTCAGAAAACTGTTTGTGGGCTTTCTTGTGCATCATCTTTAGAAGAGGCATCCTTCTGGGACGACAGCCATGCAGACCAATTTGATGCAGTGTGCAGCGTATGGTCTGAGCACTGACAGGCTGACCCCCACCCCTTCAACCTCTGCAGCAATGCTGGCAGCACTCATATGTCTATTTCCCAAAGACGACCTCTGGATATGACGCTGAGCACATGCACTCAACTTCTTTGGTCAACCATGGCGAGGCCTGTTCTGAGTGGAACCTGTCCTGTTAAACCGCTGTATGGTCTTGGCCACCGTGCTGCAGCTCAGTGTCAGGGTCTTGGCAATCTTCTTATAGCCTAGGCCATCTTTATGTAGAGCAACAATTCTTTTTTTCAGATCCTCAGAGAGTTCTTTGCCATGAGGTGCCATGTTGAACTTCCAGTGACCAGTATGAGGGAGTGTGAGAGCGATGACACCAAATTTAACACACCTGCTCCCCATTCACACCTGAGACCTTGTAACACTAACAAGTCACATGACACCGGGGAGGGAAAATGGCTAATTGGGGCCAATTTGGACATTTTCACTTAGGGGTGTACTCACTTTTGTTGCCAACGGTTTAGACATTAATGGCTGTGTGTGGAGTTATTTTGAGGGGACAGCAAATTTACACTGTTACACAAGCTGTACACTTACTACTTTACATTGTAGCAAAATGTCATTTCTTCAGTTTTGTCACATGAAAATCTATAATCAAATATTTACAAAAATGTGAGGGGTGTACTCTCTTTTGTGAGATACTGTATATGTGTATATGTATATGTGTATATGTGTATGTGTATACGTATATGTGTGTATGTGTATACGTATATGGGTATGTGTATATGGGTATGTGTATGTGTATATGTGTATGTGTATACATATATCTGTATACGTATATGTGTATGTTTATATGCATATGTTTATGTGTGTATGTGTATATGTGTATATGTGTATGTGTATACGTATAGGTGTATGTGTATACGTATATGTGTATGTGTATGTGTATATGTATATATGTGTATGTGTATACGTATATGCGTATATGTGTATGTGTATATGTGTATGTGTATATGTGTATATGTTTATATGTATATGTTTATGTGTATATGTTTATATGTTTATGTGTATGTGTATATGTGTATATATATGTGTGTATATGTATATGATTATATGTGAATATGTATATGTGTATATGTGTATGTGTATGTGTATATGTATATGTGTGTGTGTATATGTATATGATTATATGTATATGTGTATATGTATGTGTATGTATATATGTTTATGTGTATGTTTATGTGCATATGTATATGTATATGTATATATGTGTATATGTGTATGTATATATGTGTATGTATATGTATAGATGTATATGTATTTGTGTATAGGTGTATATGTGTATGTCTATGTGTATGTGTATGTATATGTGTATATGTATGTGTATGTATATATGTTTGTGTCTATGTTTATGTGCATATGTATATGTATATATGTGTATATGTGTATATGTGTATGTATATGTGTATGTCTATGTGTATGTCTATGTATATGTATAGGTGTATATGTGTATGTGTATGTATATGTATATGTGTATGTATATGTATAGGTGTATATGTGTATGTATATGTATATGTGTATGTATATGTATAGGTGTATATGTATATGTGTATGTATATGTATATGTATAGGTGTATATGTGTATGTATATGTATAGGTGTATATGTGTATGTATATCTGTATGTATACGTGCATTTATGTGTATATGTATATGTGTACATATATGTCTATGTGTGCAGTAGTACTCACTGTGTGTTGGTGGTGCTATGGGTGGTGTGTCGTTCCATAGAGCAGTGAGATGAAGAGTGAGAGGTGTGTGTGTGGAGATTTGTGTGGAACTGAGCCACGGCACACTGCTGTTGCTGGGAGCCATGATGCCCGCTCTCTCGCGATGAACCCTGTACTGAAAAGTTCTAGCACGAAAATTTAAAAACAGTTAATGATGATGTTCGAGCCACCATTACACTTTCTGTTTAAGTCCTTCCTTTCTGAGCATTCTTTCCAACTTCCTCTTTCTCATTTAATCCCAGCAGGTGTGTCTATTCAGAGAGCCTTACAGAACAGACTCCAATGTGTTTCTGCATCTCAGTGCATTTACATTCATCACTGAGTGCCACTGTTGTGTCCCTCACTACGAGCTGTGCATGAAAGTCAGTTCATATATAATTCTATATTCATATATATCATTTCAGATCATTATCAGCATGTCTCTTAGCAGCGTTTCCTAGTTTCCTTGTGTTATCCAATCTCCAATTTGACTTGATCTATCCAGTTTATTTTATGTAATGGTTTTATTAGTAAGTGTTTGTTTTAACAGATTAAGTGTCATAGGTGTGAACGTTATTATTTCATTTATTTGTTTTTTAGGTGTACTAATGGGTCGTTACATTCAGGTTTGAACACAGCAGAACGCTTCTACAGCTCAACTGCTTTACCTAGTAGCAGAGTGAGGAAGCTTTTTCTCATTAATTGTGATAAAGGAAGTGTAACTTTAATTTTAGATTCATCTGAATTTCACTGGAAGGAGACGGGGCTTCCCATTATTTCCCGTGCATGTGAGATGAGTACATTTCTGTGCCATTCTTACAATTAAAATTCAAGATAAATCATATCAGATCTTTTCCCACCAGAAAAAAAAAGTTACAGTAACCAGGTTGCATAAGTATACACACCCCTAAACTAACACATCGTTGAGGCATGTTTTAATTTTATTACAGCGCATTAGTCTGTCAGCGTGGCACATCGTGACTTGGGAATATTTTCCCACTCTTTCTTGCAAAAACATTCCAGATCCATCAGCTTGTCAGCACGTCTCCTGTCTACAGATCTCTTCAGGTTCATCGTTAAACCTTGATAAAAAAGTACCAGTTCTGGCTGAAGAAAATTTGCTCTAAAGCATGATCGTGCCACCACCGTGCTTCACTGTGTGGATGGTGTTCTTTTGATGATGTGGCTTTTTTTTTTTTTGCACCAAAGATATCTTTTGGAATTATGGAATTATTAGACCTTTAGGAATTGGCCTCATCAGATCGTAACACATTTTGTCATATGGTTTTGGAGTGATTTAGTTTTTTTGTGAGAAAGGGCTTCCGTCTAGCCGCCCCACCCCATCGCCCAGACATGTGAAGAATACAAGAGATTATTGTCACATCTGGAGAATAATCAATACGTGTCAGATATTCCTGCAGCTCCTTTAATGTAACTGTATGTCTCGTGGTAGCCTCCCTGGTATGTTTTTATCTAGTAAATTCTGGAGGGACGTCCTGTTCTTGGTGATGTCACCGTGGTGCTCCATTTTCTCCACTTGTTGATGATGGGCTTCATCAGCTGTATGATAACTACTATTGAACATGAGATTGGAATGTGGTTGGTTTCTGAACACAGCCACCAGGATATTGTACGTTTTTGATTTCATGTGAGATAGGTGTGAAAAAGATCTGACGTGATTTATCTTGGGTTCTTGGAGCTTACAAAAACGTGTGTAAACATGTTATATATCCACCTTAGACATGTTGGTAAACATTTAACTGGTGAAAGTTTAGTGGAGGCTGCGCTTCCCGAGCAGCCTTGAAGCAACGGCCTGTGCTGGTTATTCATTGTTTATCACCGCGGGGGTTTCGGCCTCTGTCTGACTTCATTACACATATACTTTCCATCTGCCTGTCAGTAGATGGTACAATTTTGCACTGTGTGGGGCAGTCTGACAAATTTGTCCTGCCAACCACGTAGCAATTTATAGACCCATGCTAGCTGCAATGGGCTGAGCCACTTTCGAGGGGGATGGGGTGGAATTAAATGAGATGGTGGAACATCATTAGTCACAGATTTGATGCAGACGCGGTTGTGTAAAATGGATAAATATACAGTATATTGGCCCTCTAACACATGTGATAAAGCTAAGCAATGGTGATGCTAGCGTTCTCCAAAGCACTAGCAACCCAACAACACCAAATGAAGGCCTTTGCCTTCATTTCCTGTTTCTTAGCAGTAGCATTGCTGTGACTAGAACTGACTTCTATATAAGAATGAAAGAAATATGTCGCAGGTTGTAGTACCTGTTCTGATTCCTCTTCGTCTTCGTCTGATGCCTGATTGAGCTCCAGGTCACTGAAGAGTCCAACCTCCTCGCAGTTCCTCAGGAAGCGTGTTGGAGTCGGAGTCTGATCTGCACGTTAGCACACAGTACAAATACGCAATATACAGAATCTGATGATGCACGAATGTTGTGATGTTTCCATCATGTTTTATTTGTTCGTTCCCATGTACATATACACTCCCCGGCCACTTTAATATTTCAGAAGAGCATTTATTTATTTATTTATTTATTTATTTATTTTTAACTCATCGTAAGGATCTTTGAATTATTAGTAATAGTAGTAGTTTGAATTCCCCTGCATGTCTCAGGTGTGTTTGAGTCGTTGGAAATGTCTTACCTGACAGTGTGTTGTCACACTTAATGGAAGAGAATTTGAGGGTCATCTCATGCTTGTGCCTGTGTATGAGGAGATGATCTTCTCTTTGGAAGCGCTACGGAAAATCAACACAGATGCCTAGGGTGAGCTGGTGCGGTGCTCGGGATCTGCGTTTCATGCTGGTGTGTGTTTTCAGCGTGTGTGCCGGTACATATGCACAGCTGTAACCGAAGGCCAGAGGAGCTACATCCAGCTGTGACTCACCTGAGTGCATCCGGGAGCAGTGCATACATATGGCCCGTCCTGATCAGTGTTCATCACTGAGACCTGAAGAGCCTACACAGAGAGAGAGAGAGAGAGAGAGAGATACAATACACACTAATGTGTCTCAAGCACTAATAATAAGACTCACTTGTGATATAATAATAATAATAATAATAATAATAAAAATAATAATAATAATAATAACAACAACAACAACAACAATATTTTATATGTATATAGTTGGTAATGTCCCTTATGGAATGTCTGATGCTGCTCAGAGGTTGTTCTTCTTTGTTGCCCGCTCAGTGCTTGAGAGATTCGGCTTTCAGGGTACAGAGAGAACAGTTATCCAAATGCAGATTGGACTGAAGTGTCGCTCACTCGGACGTGTTCAGTGTTTAAAATGAACGAGCCTGTAACGAGGCTGGAGATCTGCTGGAATGAGGTCTATTACTGATCTGATCTGTCTGAAGCTATAATCTTCCCCTGTTTAAACCATTATTACAGCATGAGGAGCAGTGCACACTGATTCCTGATCACCCCCCCTCCCCCCCTCTGACTCATCTCACTCATCCACAGTCTTTAACTGTCCTGTTCTGACTTCAAACGTGTCCCCAAACATACATTAGTACTCAACAAGTCGCTGTTTTCGTCGTTCCAGCTCATTCACCGGGGTCGTGACGTCATCATTAATGCCTAATTACAGTGATGCGCTTTCAGCCGAATCAAACCGCAGAGTGACGTCATGCTCACGGACTCACAACGGGCAAGGTAGAATTTCAACCGAACGTCCTGATGATTTAAAGTCCTGATGATTTAAAGTCCTGATCGCAGAGCTGAAGTGCGACACATGGAAGTGGATTTTGAAAGTTGTAAACACGTGCGTCACTGATGAGCTTTTATTGGGGTGTTAAACTGAATCAGATCATTCACACACAAACACACGCGCGCGCGCGCGCGACGTCTGAGAGAAGTCTAGAGCTCAGGTTCAGCTTAACCCACTGTCTGGTGTAAAGTGTAGCTTATTAACGCACAGGACTCTAACCAACACACTTCCACAAGTTGTTCTGAATGAGTGAGCACGGTGTGTGTGTTTGTGTGTGTGTGTGTGTGTGTGTGCGTGTGTGTGTGTGTGTGCGTGTGTGTGTGTGTGCGTGTGCCTGCCACATGCTGTCACAGGTCTTCAAATAGACTCTGAGCGCTGTCCATCAGTGGACACACTCCCTCAGCTGTATAACACACACACACACAAACACACACACAAACACACACAGACACACACACACACACACTTTCTGTTGGTGTTTCTGTCTCTGAAGATACCCAGTTGAGAGTAAAAAGTAACTTACCTGAAGGCGCGCGCGGACCGAGACGAGCGACGCTCCTCGAGCAGACACCGAGCGCGCGGAACTGAAACGCGATTACAATATGATCTATTTACAGAAGCATTACATCACCTCGCGGTGACGTCACACGGGATTCCTGAACTTCTAAATCATTGCGGTCGGTCTTTTAGGAAGTGGTGGGCGGGGGTTTTAGGCCTCGAGCTCCCGCCCACCTGGAAGATGAAGCCACGCATTGGTCCACCGGGTCCGAGGCTGATAGATGAGGGGGGCGTGGCTTCGTGACGCTGATGCGCCAACAGCTGCGTGGAAGTGTGCGCGGGACGGTCCCCGGTCCTGACATGCGAGCAGCGCGCGTGCATTTGTGGGTATGTGTGTGTGTGTGTGTGTGTGGCGTCAGAGCTTTTCCGCTGCTCTGCCCTCTGCTAATCACCGACTGTTATTCTGTCCTATTCCTACCCTGTTATCATTATTATTATTATTATTATTATTATTATTATTATTGTTGTTGTTGTTGTTGATGTTGTTGTTGATTCACAAAATATACACAAAATGATTTTATTTTAATAAATTTATTTATTCATGCATTTTTATTTATTTATTTATTTATTTATTTATTTATTTATTTTTTACAATATATCTTCATAAAGTTGGTGTTAAATGACTCTAGCCCCATCCACTCAAATTTAGGCCCACAATATGTTAAACCTACTTTTGCACTGTAGTCCTTGTATTTTGGTTTTTATATCTCAGACATGTCTCACATGTTGGATAAACATACAGCGAAAATATTTTTCTGAGTACCAGATAAAGCTGATAGAAAGTCTGAAAAATGTCAGAGAAAGTAACGTCCCTAAATAATCCACTAAGTAATTTAAAGGTGCGACACGAGACCACTGCAGGTTAATGTTTTTTGTTTTTTTTGTTCAGCACAAAAAACACGAAACGTTGCTTGTCTTATACATCAACATTACTACTTAATACAGATGTTCATTTATACTGTACTATTATATTTTGGAGGACTGATCAGAAATTTAATAAGCCATACCAAACCACTGATTTAACACATGTCCAGATGCTCTTCTCTTTCATCAGTGGCTTTGAATAATATTGAATGTAATCATGTTTCCGTCCTCACTTGTATCTGTGACCCTGTCATGTGCAACTGGCCAGGGCTCAGACTGTAGAGTGGAGCTCCGAGTGGAAAGGTGGGAGGGGGTGTGTGTGGTCATGGCACTGGTGATTAAGACCAGCACAGCTCTTTCGTGATTGGTGCCAAGATTTAAGAAAGAGAGAGAGAGAGAGAGAGAGAGAGAGAGAGAGAATATCAGAAACAAATCAAGCGAGTGACTCATCGCAAGTCTACTCTAACGTGCTAGTAGCTGTTTCCTCGGCAACCCCACCAAACAGGAAGGAGTGATGATGTCATATCAAGCCCAGTCTGCGTCCCCTCCCAAATTTGTGAGTGTGAATCATTCACCAACACATGCACCATAACACTATGTGCAATCCAATTACCATGCAGCTCTAAGACTATGAAAGACCTCATGCACACTTATCTGATCTGATAGACCCTCACATGATAAAGAAACTGTGTCAACACTTTAGTGCTTAAACAATATGCAATAAGTATGAGGAGTGTCACTGATATCACTGCTGAAACCCGATGACATGAATACCACACTGAATTCTGAGAACTGCATACTATACTATACTATACTATATATCACTAGTATAGTATAGTTTATCATAGTGTAATATCATATAGTATAGTATAGTACAGTGTAGTATAGTGTAGTGTAGTACAGAATAGTGTAGTATAGTATAGTGTAGTATAATGTAGTACAGAATAGTGTAGTGTAGTATAGTATAGTGTAGAACAGTATAGTGTAGTACAGAATAGTGTAGTATAGTGTAGTAAAGTATAGTGTAGTGTAGTATAGTATAGTCTAGTGTAGTAGAGTGTAGTGTAGTACAGAATAGTGTAGTATAGTGTACTGTAGTGAACTATAGTATAGACTAGTATAGTGTAGTGTAGTACAGAATAGTGTAGTGTAGTATAGTATAATACAGTATAGAGTAGCATAGTGTAGTGTAGTTTAGTATAGTGTAGTGTAATGTAGTATAGTGTAGTATAGTATAATACAGTATAGTGTAATACAGTATAGTATAGTACAGTATAGTGTAGTATAGTATAGTGTAGTGCATTATAGTACAGTATAGTGTAGTATAGTATAGTGTAGTGCAGTATAGTACAGTATAGTGTAGCATAGTATAGTGTAAAACAGTATAGTGTACTACAGTATGGTATAGTGTAGTACAGTATGGCGTAGTATAGTGTAGTATAGTATAGTGTAGTATAGTGTAGTTTAGTATAGTATAGTATAGTGTAGTATAGTACAATGTTTTTCTGTTATTAATCCTCTGTGTAATTTAACAAGGATTATTACATATAAGGATAAAGATATGTACATCAAGGACACATATAATCTAGTGGAGGACCAAATGTGTAATCTTTTAGCCTGGTCTCGCTTGACGTCACATCTGACATCGGCTGCCTGGGTCTGAACTGTGGGTGAGCAGATGGTAACATTTACTCCAGCTTTGTGTAATGATGTTATAAAATACCTCACAGTCTGCACGGTCTGTGTAAGCATTTATCAAGTGTGTGCATCTGTCAGGTTTAAGATGTGACTAGACTGTGTGTGTATGTACATGTTAATGTTTTACTTTATGGCTTGAATACTACTTTGGTATATGCAGTATGTATGTATGTCAATCATTTATATATAAGGATTGTGAAAGGTCAAATTTTAAATTAGAAAAGATTTATAGTAGTGGTGTACACATATTTACATAAAAAAATGTGCAGTTATGTGAATTTTAAAGTTTTCCATCATATGGTGATCATGTGGTGCGACTATGATTTTGCATTGAAATAATATATTTCCTTGATTTGCTTAAAATTTTGACACATACACTTACCATCTGTGAAATAAATATCTACATTATTTATAAATTTGAAGTCAGGAAGTCATGAGATTATATGTACGTACAGTATATGTACAAGGCTAGGGTCCATTTGAACTGTATCAGTGATTAATATTTTAGCTACAGAACTTATATCTTTTATTTTAATACAGATATTGCAACATGGTTACACCACATGATGAGGTGTCACACCAAATGATCAGAAGAAAATGTATGTGAAAAAAAATTCATACACAACAATCCATATCTGAAATCCCACAAACATTTGATAATTAACATTAAACTAAACTAACAATCAAAATGTGCAATGTGTGTTAAAATGTTGCAGCTCTCCGTTTCTCTCTTTCTGTTTCTCTTTCTCTGTTTCTTCCTGTCTGTCTTTGGCAGGTCACTTAGATTACATATGTCGTCTTTCTCAGCCCATTTCTTCTCTGGTAGCTAAAACAATAGTGTATCATGTTGTCACATGAGGTAAATATTTTGTAAATAGTCTCATTTAAATGTATGATAAGAACAGAAGAAGGTTAACATGCTCATTTCATGGAAAAACATATTTTTCTTTCTTTTTATAAATAATTAAAAAAATTTTTTAAATAGTTTTGTAAATTTTATGTTTGATGTAGTCAAAGCTACAGAATCTCTGCTGCAAAAACAGCTATTTCGTTATTTTTAGTTCTGATTCACGTTTACGTATCACTGCTATTCAGTCCATAGCAGTTCAGTCCTGCTCATTTACGCTGAACTGATAAAGAATGATTCATCTATCCTAGTTTTTAACAAAGCTCAATACAGGACTAATCACAACAGAGGCCATTTAACATATTGGTTTTAAATGCACACTAAAAAATAAAACAAAAAAAAAGATTAATTAAGTAAAATATACACAAAATATTAATCCTCAAATATCAATTGATAATGCAGGAAAATGCATTGAAAATGAAAATAAATCTGTTCCAAATGAAACTGTAATAAAGAACTGCATGTATATAAATCACGAATTGGGTATAAAAGAAAAAAGGAAAAGCCAATGGAAGACATATATCTATTACAGACAGTGGTTACACCACATGATATTTTCTGACCACCCTGCAAAACAGGACTTCATCTAACTACTGTAGGTTTCTTTATTACATTTATAATGCTATATAGATGATATAGATTTACATATACAATTACATGTTCATAATAATTTTTTTTTGCCATATATGGCAACTATATAGCAGTAGTTGAGAAGGTGAAAGTTTTCCAAATTTGAAGCTCTTCACCTGCATCTGCATGATGTTATTCATTGTGCTGCTGCTGCCACATGACCTGGCTGATTAGATAACTGCAGGTGTACAGGTGTTCCTAATAAAGTGGATGGTGAGTGTAAATGTCTCAAAATGGTCTTTTCTTAATGTTGCACTTGTTGATATTTCATACAATGAACCTGGGACAAATTTCATGCCAATGCTTCGCAGTTGGTCAGTACAGTGCAGAGCAGGTTTATAAGAAGCGCACTAATGGTCAGATGGTTACACCGCATGATATTTTGACTCTTCTAATAAATGACAAATGATCAGTAGACTGGAAAAGAATTAAAGTTGCTTCATGAGATGAGACCCACTAGATTTGTATTATGTCTTATTAGGCTCATTATGCATTCTCCCGAGGATTCTAGAAGAGCTGTAGAAGATTCTAGAAGACATTTATAATCCTGAGCTTAAAGATTAATTGCCTGTTGTTATTGGTGCACAAGATATTCCATTATCTCTGAGAGTCCAGATCAAACAGCCACACTGCAGCAGCACATCTACGCACTACACTTGACTGACTCTTAACATGGTCAGGGCCGGTTTGGACCGCTCTGATGATTGCTCTGACCTACATTTTCATCTTTTAGAGCTAGTACATGCATTAGAGAGCATTAACAACACAGCAGGAAGTCTCGGGTGATTGACATTATTAGCAGTTAGATGATACGTTTCACAGAATTAAATTAAGACAGAAGAAAGTGTTGATACACAGTGTTCATCTGGATGAAATCATGCAATGAGAAGCCACCGTTATCCTTGAAGTGTTAAATGGATCATTGTGAAACAAATTATTTGATAATTTGATCTCTTTTAAATAAATCAGGTGAATTTGCTCATGAACCTGAATGTATATTTGTGAAAGCGTATTTCATTCCAAGTAATGATAGTAATATCGATGGGAATGGAGGGAAAATCAACATAAGTATCTTTCTAAGGTATTTGGCCACCACAAACTGCTTCAATGCGTAGTGGCATAGATTACAAGGAGGAGATATGAGGTTGAAAGTTATCAAGAGGGAAAATTAATGGATGGCTCAAACATGATAATTATAAATATATAATAGTTAATGTCAATAATGTAATGTAATAAATATAGTTAATGTCAATATTAGTAAGTATTATTATTATTATTATTATTATTATTATTATTATTATTATATTATGGTTGCTGTTACTACACGCTTTCCAATTATCAAATATAAGTATTGTATTACATAAATGCATTATTATAACTACATTATTATTCAAACGAATCAAAATATGCTTAGTTTGATTCACCTAAAGAATCGATACAGTGAAGTGACTCGCGATGCCCATCAGTGAGGTGTATCGCTCACTCCTCCTCTGTCACATTCCTCACCCCCCTACACCCCCTCCTCCTCCTCCAGCTGCTCCCGCGCCGCTGCTTCTCCTCTCCTCTCCCCTTCCTCTCCGCCGCTTCTCCTCATCCTCCCTCCACACCGTGGCGGAGATGGCGGGCGTCGCAGCCGCCTCGTTCTTCTCGAACGCGTGTCGTTTCGGTGGCTGCGGGCTGCACTTCGACTCTCTGGCCGAGCTCATCGCCCACATCGAGGACAGCCACATCGGTGAGTGCCGCTAGCTCTGTACCACTTAGCCGGTTCCGCTACTAGCTAACCGGAGCTGCAGCGCTCTCACTCCCCGGAGGAAGCTGCCAGTGTGTGTGTCAGGGTGTGTGTGTGTGTGTCAGGGTGTGTGTTTGTGTGTTTGGGTCAAGGGGTGTGTATGTGTGTGTGCAGTTGTAACAGTATGTGGAGAGATAAATATCGACGTTATGCACCACAGCGTTTCACATTACTGAATGTGAAAATTCCGCTGCTAAATTCCGCTTCAGCTACAACCATAACGAAGCTAACTTCGTGTGTGTGTGTGTGTGTGTGCGCGCGCGCGCCGAGGCCTGAACCGTAATTAGCACCGCTGCTTTCAGCTTTGTTTTGCTCGTGTTTTCAGCCTGTGTGCACACACACACACACACACACACACACACACATACATCCATATATATATATATATATATATATATATATATATATATATATATATATATATATTTACACACACAGACACATATCCATATATATATACACTTACACACACACACACACACACACATACATCCATAAATATATATATATATATATATATATATATATATATATATATATATATATACACACACACACACAAACACACACACATATCCATACACACACACACACACACACACACATACATACATCCATATATATATATATATATATATATATATATATATATACACACATACATACGTACAGTTATGGTTAGATTACAGTTATAGTTATGATTAGATTATTATTATGGTTATAGTTATGATTAGATTACGGTTATGGTTATAGTTATGGTTTAGAGCTGCAACATCTAATCAATAAAATCAATAATAATTGATTATGAAAATCGTTGTAACGAATCTCATTATGGTTTAGTTGGTCTGCGCGCAGCACAGGGCATGTTCACTCATTACGTTACTTCTGTTCAGAAAACACGCTTCGGAGAGCAAATACTAAAGTTGTGTCTCAAATAATGTACTACACACTTACACTATGCATTATGTACTCTACCTTGTAGTGTATGAATTTTTGAAAGGTAATATCATCTCAAATATAACACTAGCGTTTTTTTTTACTAACTGGAAGTATAATTCACTTCCTAGTCGAAGGCACTTGATGTCACACGCATGTAATGCGACGCCACTAGCTTTAGCCTCAGAGTCACCGACACTGACTTTCTTCAGTTTACTTTCTGTCAGCGTTACCTTTTTTTCCCAACATGACCTCAGCCCTCATCAGACGGAGGCAAAATCTTCACGTGACTGAGGAAGAAAGTGTGCGACCTCCAGGTCCTCTAAGGCAGGGATTAAACACCGCTGAGAAGATTTATAAACTTTATAAAGCGGAGTTTGTGCATGGAAGCATGACAGTGATGCGGTCGCGAGTTGCTTAAAAAGTTTAATTTAATTTAAGATTATTGTCATTATATGGTGTATTTGTGTGCTTGCAGTGTAAATTCTGTCGTTTATTATAACGGAAGTGATGTGATAGTAATGAGGCCGCGTTGCTCCTCACGCGAGATGCAGACGCGGTGATACAGAGTGTAGTGTGAGTAAGATCTGTAATGTCTAATTGAAACATTATGATCAACAAGTAAAATAATATGTCTAAAGGCAGCGAGTAACAGAAACCACAAATGCAGTGAAAGTGAGTTTTTATTATTAATTTAGGACTGTAGTTGAATTCAGTGCTTTTTGTGCATCCATAAAAAATAATGCTACCTATCTATCTATCCATCCATCTCTCTCTCTCTCTCTCTCTCTCTCTCTCTCTCTCTCTCTCTCTCTATATATATATATATATATATATATATATATATATACAAACACACACATATAGGGATTAGGGATGTCACGATACCAAAAATCTAGTAGCCGGTACCGATACCACAAAAAGTACACGGTACCAAAGTCGATACCACGGTGTGGTTAAAAAAAATAAAATTAAAAAAATTTTAAAAATAAAATTTAAAACTCCTGGAGGGCATCCTCCTCTGGTTGATACTGGCAAAGCGAGAGAGAGAGAGAAAAAGGGGTGGGGTATTTTAGTTATCAAACACTGTCTGACAATGACTAATAACAAGTGCTAAGGTGCACTCCTAAATACGCGCACACACACACCCACACACCCCTTATACTATGAATGCAAGCATTAGTTTAAATTCACTGATATGGTGGCAGGCCAGAAAGATTTATTAAAAGCATGAACATGTGAATATTATTATTAATATATTATTAGTGACATGAGGCTACATTTATCTGACAGGACACGGGCTGAATGGCGATGCATGGTGTCCATTAGGAGGTAGTTTATAACACTGCAATGTATTAGTGTCGTTAACAAATAACTGTCTATCGCTAACATTACATGGAGCATAACGTTAGCTGGTTTCACGGCCACAATGCAGCTGCCTCAAACAAACATAATATAGGACCGTCTTTCAGGAGCGTCGCCAAATTCCAGGTGTTTCCTCGCTTTGTTTGAAATGAACGATAGCAGCGGTTGCACACCGGAAACCGATACTAGCTTTCCTCTCAATGAGTGGGGGCAGAGCTAAACTTGTTCAGCTAAGCTAATCTTCTGTAGTTTTTCCCGTGTGCTTGTAGGCGTTCTTCTTCTTCACCACTTGTGGTCCGACTAAAACACTTGCGTGTATTTGCTGCCCCCATCAGGTCCGGAAGAATCGCAACCTCGGTACCTACGGTCCTTACGCAACTGGCAACTGCAGACTGCAGAAGAACAAGTACCGTCACATTTTAAACATGTTGGTACCGACTTGGTACTGAAGTATCGGTTCTCGTGACATCCCTAATATATATATATATATATATATATATATATATATATATATATATATATACACATATATATATATATATATATATATATATACATATACATATATATATCATTTAGTTAGTGTATATTTATATTATATATAAGTATTTATGCTTTTATTTTTTTGGATTCACAAAAAGCAAAGAATTAAATTACAATCCTAAATTAATAATATATGTTCTTGTGTGTGTGTACTGGGATCTTTTCTGTTTTGGACAAACAGTTGTGTAAAGTTTTAGTCTGAATTTATATTTGTAACACTCTGTGGATTTTATTTTAAATAAACAAACAAAAAAAAGGTACTGAAAGCTCGCCCCGCCCCATCCGATTAATTGAAAAGATAATCGACCAACTAATCGAGTATGAAAATAATCGTTAGTTGCAGCCCTATTATGGTTATAGTTATGGTTAGATTACAGTGATAGTTATTATGATTAGATTATGATTATGGTTATAGTTATGGTTAGATTATGGTTAGATTACAGTGATAGTTATTATGATTAGATTATGATTATGGTTATAGTTATGGTTAGATTATGGTTAGGTTACAGTTATAGTTATTATGATTATATTATGATTATGGTTATAGTTATGGTTAGATTACGGTTATGGTTATAGTTATGGTTATAGTTATGGTTAGATTACAGTGATAGTTATTATGATTAGATTATGATTATGGTTATAGTTATGGTTAGATTACGGCTATGGTTATAGCTATGGTTAGATTATGGTTAGATTACAGTTATAGTTATTATGATTAGATTATGATTATGGTTATAGTTATGGTTAGATTATGGTTATGGTTATAGTTATGTTTATATTTATGGTCATCTACAAGGGAACAAACCGAGCTGTGCTGAGCTGCTGAGCGTTTATTAGCAGAAGTAAACGGCATGTTTTGGGTAAATGGCTGGAGATTCTTTGCAGTCAGTGACCATCTTTCCTCCTTCCTCTGCCTTTAATCCAGCCATTTTCACTTCCTGCTGGTTTGTCTTGGCTTGATTGCTGAAATGTGACTTGGCCAGTTAAAGGCTTGAACACTGAGTCCTTGCTGTAGCTGTATGTTGTAGGTTATTGTTCTGCTTCAAGGTGAAATGATGTTTAAATCCAGTCAGAAGAAGTGATTCTGAAGTTGTTAGAGTCAGACGAAGGCAGCAGTGCAGTTACGTGTGTTTGTGTAAGTACACAGGAATGCTGTATGAAGTCATGCTTTCCTTCTGTCTTTCACTGCATGGATTATAACTGTGTTTACTGTGTGTGTGTGTGTGTGTGTGTGTGTGTGTGTACGTGCGAGTATGTGTAGGAACAGTACATGCTCCCACATGCCCAGGACGTAATCAGCACATCTGTCTCCTGGCTATTGTTACAGCAGGTAACAGGTGAGCTCATGCAGACTGAGGCAGTGTGGTGTGTATTCAGGACATTACTCAAACACGATGAAAATCTACTTACACTCAGTCCATAAATATTTGGACATTGATAAACCTGCTGTTATTTTAGCTGTCTGTCACAGTGTATTGCAGGTGAAATTAAATAATGAGGGTTTCCTTTGCCACCAGTTGAGGGACCAGGTGAGGTTCTCCAGCAGGTGAACACCAAGGAATTTGGTGCTCTTGACGATCTCCACAGGGTCAAAAGTAATTGGACAGTTGACTGATAAGCCATTTCATGGCCAGGTGTGGACTGTTTCCTCATTATTTCATGACGGAGTTATGAGATAAAAGGTCTGGAGTTGATTCCAAGTGATGAATTTGCATTTGGTAGCTGTTCATGGGAGCTCTCAATGTGTGGTCCAAAAAGGTGTGGATGCAGGTGAAGGAGGCCATCATTGGGCTGAAAAAACCCATCAGAGAGAGATAGGAGAAACTTTAGGAGTGGCCAAATCAACAATCTGGTACATTCTTTAAAAGAAGGAACGCACTGTCGAGCTCAGCAGCACCAAAAGGTCTGGAAGATCACGGAAGACAATTAAAGTGGACGATGGCAGAATTCTTTCCTTGTTGAAGAAAAACCCCTTCAGAACATCTAGCCAAGTGAAGAAGACTCTGGAGGAGGTAGGAGTATCACTGATGTAAGAATCAGTGAATGTAAACACAAACGATTTACCTCAAGATGCAAATCACTGGTAACACTCAAGTACAGAAATGCCTAAAACTCTTCTTATTAATTTTTTTAAAAGTCTGATCAGTTCTGGAACAAGATTCATTTCACAGAGGAAACCGAGATGGACTTGTACCAGAATGATGGGAAGAGAAGAGAATGGAGAAGCAAAGGAACTGCAAACATGGTGGAGGAAGTGTTATGGCATGGGCATGTACGGCTGCCAGGGGAACTGGGTCACTGGTGTTTATTGATGATGTGACTGCTGATAGAAGGAGAAGGATGAATTCTGAAGTGTATAGAGCATTACTTTCTGCTCAGATTCAGTCAAATGCTGCAGAACTGATAGAACGGCGCTTCACAGTACAGATGGATCATGGGTAATGGAAAACAGACCACAAAAGCAACCCAAAAGCTTTTTAAGGAGAATAAATTAAATGTTCTTGAATGTCTGATGACCTCAACCCAATTGAGCTGCTTTTCACTTACTGAAGATAAAAGCGAAGGCAGAAAGACCCTCGAACACGCAGCAGCTGAAGGCGGCCGCAGTAAAGGCTTGGCAAAGCATCTCAAGGGAGGAATGTCCATGAGTTCCAGACTTCAGGAAGTCATTGACTGCAATGGATTTGCATCCAAGTATTAAAAACCCTAATATTTATGATTATGTACGTTTGTCAAATTACTTTTGAGCCTGCGAAAGTGGAGGGACTCTGTAAAAAAATGGCTGTAATTCCTAAACGGTTAAAACAATGTTTTTGAATTAAAGCTGAAAGTCTACACTTCAGTCACATCTTGATTGCTTCATCGTGGTGGTGTACAGAGGCAACATCATGCAAATTGTGTCTCTGTCCAAATACTTATGGACCTGACAGTATGTAAACGTTAAGCGCTGTAATTAGACTGTAGCTGTATAATCCGTGTAAAGCTAGCTGTGTTCTTACAGTAATCCCTTCCATAATGCTCTACAGTGAGGTGTGATAATATTACAGCTGTGCAGTCAGGAACCGCAGCAATCACCACGTCTCAGCTGGAACCGTCCAGGAACCACAACAGAACATGCTCACTATAATCCTTTAATAAATCTCTTTCTGTACACTTCATCAGAATCTACAGCGATGTGATGGATGTGTAACCTGTAGCTGTGTAGCAAAATATTTGTGTTCTATAATACCCATTTTACACCAACACCAGGAAACCAAATAAACACAGATACACCAGGTATTCACTGTCCTACTGTCCCACTGCCCCACTGTCCTACTGTCCCACTATCCTACTGCCCCACTGCCCCACTGTCCTACTGTCCCACTATCCCCCTGTCCCCCTGCCCCACTGCCCCACTGTCCTACTGTCCCACTGTCCCCCTGCCCCACTGTCCTACTGTCCCATTGTCCCACTATCCCCCTGCCCCATTGTCCCACTATCCTATTGTCCTATTGTCCCACTGTCCCCCTGCCCCACTGTCATATTGTCCTACTGTCCCACTGTCCCCCTGCCCCACTGCCTGATGCCAGGGTTTTGAGGTGAAGGGGTTTATAACTACAGCGGACAGATAAAGCAGGGTCGATGATGAAGAGAGCAGAAATGACCTGATCCACTTTTAGTTGTTGGCCTTTTCTATTCTGTCGTGTTGGCGCCCCCTTCAGGACAGATTGGCACAACAGGTTTCAGTCATGAACCTCAGGGAGATTTAGAAGCATGACTGAGGCATATATATGTGAATAAAGTAGGCTTTTCACCAGATTTCTCCGCTGCACAAGTCACTGTGAATGTGTGAAAATGACATAAGAGAACGAGCGCATTAATACGAGCCTGATGTTCTACTGGACATCACTCTCTCCATCTCCTACTCCTGTGTTCCTCCTCGCGCTCCTCCTGAACACAGACATGTCCTCTGAGGTGTATAGGGTGAAGAGGAAGAGAACTGGAACAGTCCCGTGAGTGAGGAGCTGTGTGCAGGTCTACGCAGGTCTTCAAGTCGTCAATGTGATGATGATGATGATGATGATGGACCAGTGGAGTTGTGAATGCAGGGCCCTTGATTAGATCTTTTTAGAGAAACGATTCAGCTCACGTGTCTGTCCCAGTCTCTCATCTCTCTGTGACCTGACGTGTTCCTGGTGCCTCTCCGAGTCTTCCTCTCTCCAGGTTCCTCTGCACGCTCCTCTTTACTCTCTGTGGTATGACGGAGTAATGTAACAGTAGTAGTTATTAGTACAGTAATATAATCAGAGTGAACATGACTGACACAGTGACTCTGTGAGACGTTGTAGAAAAGCTGAAATCATTATATAACACTTGTGTTTATCTGCCGTCATTTATTTATTTATTTATTAACAGGGTTATAGATAGTCTCTGTAATCAATTACATGTGTGTCACTGTAAACCTCCTGGATGAAAGGTGAGTGACCACTTGTGTGTGTGTGAGTGTGTGTGTGTGTGTTAGACTTTTATAGGCCAATTAGCGAGATCCAGTGGAAATTCCCTCATACCAGCCTGCACTCTGTGTGTGTGTGTGTGTGTGTTGGCATTGGTTAGTGTGTGTGTGTGTGTGTGTGTGTGTGTGTGTGTGTGTGTGTTCCTGGTCTGTGTTTGTATTCTTGCAGCTTCCTGCAGGAGTGTTGTGTACCGCTGTGCTTTGGAAATTATAATTACACACAGTTTTTTAGCTCTTGCCGTCTCCTCTCGTCCTCCTCTCGTCCTCTTCTCCTCTCGTCCTCCTCTCCTCTCGTCCTCATCCCCTCTCGTCCTCTTCTCCTCTCGTCCTCTTTCTCTTCCCCCTCGTCCTCTTCTCCTCTCGTCCTCCTCCCCTCTCGTCCTCCTCCCCTCTCGTCCTCTTCCCCTCTCGTCCTCCTCTCCTCTCGTCCTCCTCTCCTCTCATCCTCCTCCCCTCTCTTCCTCCTCCCCTCTCGTCCTTCTCCCCTCTCGTCCTCTTCCCCTCTCGTCCTTTATCCGGAGATGTCCTTTATCCAGAGACCTGCTGATCTCACACGTGTTTAAACACTACACTAAATCAGCCTTCTGGAAAACAAGCCTGTTGCCCCATGCCATACCAGGCTTTCACACACACACACACACACACACACACACACACACACACATACATACACACCTTTTGTCTGTCCCAGCTTAGTTCTATGAAACAGGTTCTAAGCTAAAAGGGAAGATTCGTTGAGACTGATTACGAGACTTTACAGCGAAGCACCTATACTGCTGGTCTGTACTTTAACTACCTCTGCTATTTCCTGTATAAACACACCGATTTCCTGTACGGGAACGTTAAAGGAACAGTAATATTAGAGAGTAGAGGAGTAACAGACCTGGTGTGTAGGTGACATCTTGTTTTATTTGACGAACTTCCAGAGGTTACCACACGGGGGCAGTCGCAGCACACAAATTTTAGTCAGAGAAACACACACACACACACACACACACACACACACATTTTTGGAATAGTTCCTGGTTTGCCTCAGGCAGTGGAAGTTGCCTGCTGTCTCCAGCAATGTGGGGAAAAGTGTGTGTGTGTGTGAGAGAGAGAGTGAGTGAGAGAGAGAGAGAGAGGTAAAAGGACATAGTTTTATGACTAAACTTACAGTAAAACCTACAGTCATTAAGTAAATAAAAATTTTAAATGAAACTATTTTATTCTGTTGTGTGAAGTTCAGTACTCTTCTTGTGTTATTTTGGGGCCAAGCACCAAAGGTGAATCACTGTAATTGTATTATTTCTTCTTCTTTGTTATTATTATTTCTTCTTCTTCTTCTGTTATTATTATTATTATTATTATTATTATTATTATACTTCCGTGTGGTACTCTATGGCAGCCCACACATCTTTTGAACAGTCCCAGCTGATTTGGACATACATCTGCAGTAATAAGGTCGAGTTCAATGGACACCATAAAAGTTCATCAGAAAGTTTGGATCACGGCATCCTGAGACCAACTCGAACACAACTTGTTTCGATATGCTTGGCGTACTGTGATCAAATCGAGTGTATCCCCATGGGAACGAGCACTGGTGGTCCCGCTGGCATCTGAAAGCGCTTGGCCCCGAAATCACTGCTTGCAGCGATATTAATTTAGTACTTAATTTATCTGCGATGAAATCCCCCACTGCTCGTGTCTCGCTGCGTGTGTTATAGATACGGATCCTAGAGCGCTGGAGAAACAGGAGCTGCAGCAGCCCACGTACGTCGCCCTGAGCTACATAAACAGGTGCGTTTATGTGCGATGACCGTTAAAGTTCATACATTTATAATACATAATTAAATGTAAACGTTAAATACACCTTTAATCAACATTTCGGGGGAAAAGATATAGCTGTAATATTTTAAAGGCTGATTTCCAGTGTATTAATGCAACGTGTGGTGAAAACCAGGTACTGGGTAATACCACCCCTGTGATGAAGCATGCTGGTGGCAGCATCGCACCATGGGTGCACTGAATAAAGGCTCTGAACACACACCTAAACGAGAGACTTCCATTTTTATTATTTTTAATACGTTTGCAAAGATTCAGAATAATTTTCAGGTTATTGTGCGTAGACTGACGGCACAAAACGCATTTAAAATTGAATCTATAACAGTAGAGAAAGTGTTGTGTAGCCACTGTGTGTGTGTGTGTGTTTGTGTGTGTAGATTCATGACTGAAGCAGCACGCAGGGAGCAGGAGAACCAGAAGAAGAAGGTGCAGCCGAAACTGGCGCTTTCAGCCACCGGAAACGTCTCCCGTAACATGTCCACGCCCCCTCGCCATAGCAACGGCAGTCTGACCCCGCCTGTGACTCCGCCCATCACTCCTTCATCTTCCTTCCGCAGCAGCACACCCACAGGTGTGTGTGTGTGTGTGTGTTTGTGTGTGTCTGTAGTCATGACGATGGATGCAGGGAGCGTTGGATTGGACGGTCGGACGCAGCGCGCTGTAAGAGAGTAACACCGAGTGTGTGTCCTTGCCCTCAGGCAGCGAGTGTGATGAAGAGGAGGTCGAGTATGAAGACTCGGACAGCGACGAGTCCTGGACTACGGAGAGTGCGATCAGTTCCGAGTCCATCCTGAGCTCCATGTGCATGAACGGAGGAGACGAGAAGCCCTTTGCCTGTCCTGTACCTGGCTGCAAGAAGAGATACAAGGTACACACACACACGTAATAATAATAATAATTGCTATATTATATATTATATCCAAGCCCCCTTCACACGCACGGCTCCTGGGAAACCTTTCTCGAACCTATTAAAACTTGGCTCAAGTGCTCCACTTCAGCATGCACATACTTGGTGTTTTGAGCAGTTGTGTAACTTTGTGTAACTCGCTGTGGTTTTCTGCTTGAAGAACGTGAACGGTATAAAGTACCACGCCAAGAACGGACACAGGACGCAGATCCGCGTGAGGAAGCCCTTCAAGTGCCGCTGTGGGAAAAGCTACAAAACCTCTCAAGGGCTCAGGCACCATACCATCAACTTCCACCCCCCACTGTGATTATTACACACACACACACACACACACACACACACACTACTCATATTGCTTCAAAATGTACGTACTCACCTGCACGCAGTATGACATCAGCTTCCTGCTGGTACCTTTTCTGTTCTTTATTTTATTAGATTTTTTTATTTTTATTTATTTATTTTAAAAATAATTTCAAATATTCGTCTGTTTTGTAAGTGTTAGTGTTTTGCACGATACTTTCATGTCGTTATTTGGCTTTTAACAGCCGTTCAGTAATTATTATTGTCCAGCGAGGCTGAGAGATTTAATTTACAGACGTGTGTATATAATATCTATAAGGAAATGTTCAGCATGTGCATGTATTTAGTCGCTGTACTTTTATATGTTTGGTTTTTTTTTGGTGAATTTTCACACGTACACGCCGTTCGTTTTCAAACGAAATCGTTTCACGTAATACGGTGCAGTGCGTACGCGCCAAAACTCGAAGGGGTCCGAATACTGTACGTTCTGAATCCTAGGGGGTGGGGGTGTATATTTTAACACCGTGCCTGTGTTAGTGCTCAAAATATTCACCTGTTTTTCTATTTAAACTAAAAATGGGCGTGGGTTTAAAAATAAATGTTTACATTTAAAAAATAGGTCAAAATGGAGGTTTTTCATCAGCGTTTCGTTTTATATATATATGGCCTGTTTGATTCTCCGAGATGATTTTATATTTTAATAACGGTAAAGAAAGGTAATTCACGAACGTACAAGATTTACATGTTTGAAAAATGAATACAATAATTCATTTCTTTTGAATAAAAAACACAGAGAATGGGATTTTCTGAAATCTGGCAACCCTGGCTCTACAGCGCCACATTCAGGTAGAAACCTCAGACCTCTGCGACCGTTCGGGAATCGTTTCCGTTTGTTTATTCATAGAATAAATCCGGATTTGGGCAGATTCGGGAACCACACAGACCCCTTCGGTTTGTACGCACACTGTACGTTAGATCAGACGGATTAGATTTGATTTTCTTGGTCATTTATTCACACATAATAACCCATAATGACCAAACAGAGCTTCAGTGTCCAGTCTTCTTGGAGAAGTCTCTACAAGCTTTATGCTCCCTCTCTAGCTCAATCAGATTGGATCTCAGAGTGGGCATTGGGTTCTTGTTCACCTCCCTGACCAAGGCCGTTCTTGTCCGGACAAACTCGGATCCGGAACGTCTTCCATTTCTCAACGATGAAGCTCGGCGTGCTCTTGGGAACGTTCGAAAGCTTCAGAAACGGTTTTATTCCCGTGTCTCGACACGATTTGATCGTGGAGGTCCACAGAGAGTTCCTTGCACTTCACGGCTTGTTTCGTTTGGTCTGACCTGCACTCATCTACACACAGCTGTGCGCCTTTCTGAACCACTGGCCAGAATTGTACTCTAGTGACGTTTTAGAGGACACACCTGAACTCCATCTGGAGTGGAGTGTCTGAACGCATATATCTAAATGTCAGATTTCATTTCTGCATTCTGGATTGTTCTGTGTAGATTTAATGGCCAAATAAAGTCATCCATATGAATATTGAATCTATAACACTGTGCAAAAAGTGAAAGGGTGTGAACACTTTATATTTAAACATCCAGTGACTGACCACTTTAATAGGAACACCTGTGCGCCTGAACATTCATGTAGCAGCAGCACAATCCATAAAATCATGCCGAGACGGGTCAGGAGCTTCAGTTAACGTTCTCATTGAGCATCAGAACGTCTAAACCAGGTGTACAGGTGTTCCTCACAGGCTCATGCGGTATTGATTTCGCCATGCTTGTGATTTACCACACCCACAGTCTTCAGATCACTAGATATTTTTTTATAGAAATCAGCGTTTCAGTATAACGTTTAGCGTTTAGCGTTTCAATATAACGTTCCTTGTTAGGCTCTTCGGCGTCGTTCAGTTCGATTCAGATTTATTTCTATAGCGCTTTTTAACAGTGGAACCAGCTTTCTCGCTGGGGTTTGTAAAGTGTCGGATTTTGACACTCTGTTGTCACCATATTGAATCTTTCTAGGTCAGAACATTCCTCCTTCGTTCTATTTCAGCCAGAAGTGTTAACTACTTTTGGCGTACCAAATGTTTCATTGGCGTCCCTAATTTATAAACACGTTTAACCGATGCTAGCGAAGTCGAACGTATGCTGGTAGATTTTAACAAACTCTAAACGTGAGGGCGCGGGAGTTACAGGAATGGGGCGGGGCTTAAAATCAGAGCGTCCCAAACACCAGCGCTGATCAGATTCCAGATTCATGTGTGCATTTTCTCTTTCACTATGTGTTTGAGCGATAACTGTACTGGAATTCTCCTACACAAAATGCGTAATGGCTGGCAGGTCAGCTAATATAATATAATATAATTTAGTGGTTAGCAGTTCCTCCTCCGCCCTTGGTGCATGGAGTATGCACGTTCTCCCTGTGCTTCGCCGGTTTCCTTCCCCAGTCCAAAGACACGTGTTGTAGGCTGTCTAGCGTCTCTGAAGTGTCCGTAGCGTGTGAATGGGTGTGTGATCGTGCCTTGCGATGGGTCAGCACCCCGTCTCGGGTGCCCCTGCGATAGGCTCCCGCGTAGGATAAGTGCTACAGACGACAGACGGATGGAGTAAACAGCACTGGATATGGTGGCAGTATAATTTCGTGTAGAGACGATGAAATAAATCGTTATATCGCACAAACCTAATTACTATTAAAGTGGCCCTACGGTTTTGTTTTTATTTACTTTTCAACCTTCTGTTTCGTTTTGTTCCTCGTTGGTGGAGAAACCGTATGAGTCTCATCGGAAAGACATTAATCTCAGGTCCCAACACTGCCACCACCATTTATACAACACTGAGAAAAGGGACGTTCCTGACAGAGTTATTCTGCCCAGGAAACAGTGATGGATGTGGAGAGAGGGAGGGAGGGAGAGAGAGAGAGAGAGAGAGGATGACGGAGACGAAGGAACATTATTAGTTATTAGCCAGCAGCTGTAAAGTGCCATGTTATTGTGGTGTGTGGATGAGCGTGAGCAGTGTGTTGAACAGACCTGATACTAGTGTGTATGCACTCTGCACTATTGTGTGTTTGTGACGTTTCCTCATCGCGCTCGTGTTGGTTTTGTGTTTCTGCGCTGCTGCTCACGTGCCAGTGTGTGTTCCTGCCTCGCCGCTCTGCAGGACCTCTGCTTCTAGCCTTACTGTTTGTTTTTGTCAGAAGTATTATGCTGTTATGTCGCTGCCTCTCTTGTTATAAGCTATGATGCCATAGATATAGATATTTATGCTGGCAGCAGTGATTGACAGCGAGCGTATTTTTCCTGATTTCATACGTACTGTACGGTTTATAGTCACCGCAGTGAACTCGTGATTCAGTGATGGTGTATAATCTGAATTGGCTCTGTACGGCGAGGTAAGTCTGGTTCTCAGGACCAGCGTGGGCACTGGATCAGAGGTACTGCCTTAACTCCGACCTCATCAGTATGATGTAGTTGACCCTTCTAATCTCCTGCAAGCCTGCATTCCAGTACCGGGTTCACCTTCACATCCCCTCAACACTTCGGCTGGTGGGAATCACCATCGCCCTCTTCAGGCCCGCTGTAGTACACCTCACACACCGAGGTAAAACCCCGACCCGAGAGTCGCTGTAGACGTTACCAGAAGGCACTGTGAATCTGATCCAGGTTCTTCTCCAAACTCTTTTATAAAAAATGGTGGGTGTTTTTTATTTAATTTAATTTATTTATACAAATGTGCAATAAACCTCTTCAGAAATATCACCACCCACTCTACCTACACACTTCCTCTTAGCTAGCATGCTAACCAGCCAGTGCAAATGCATACTGACTGTAACATCTTGTCACACACACACAGTGGGACGAGTGCGTGGTTGAGGGTGTATTAACAATACAGGAATGCAGGCCGGGTGGTGAGGTAGTAAACACGTGCCATAGCGGTTCCCCCGTGACGTGCTGCTGCTCTCACGTGAGCTCGGTTTTCAGTTATTACAGATGCTCAACGCACAATAAGCCGTACACACACCAGTATTCATGCGACAGTACTTTTAAACCGTAAACGTTGCGTCATCGAGTACGGAGCACGTTTCAGACGTATCCTGACGTTCTGTCACTCATGTGAGAGATTATTAAAACCATCGATCCAGCCTCCAGAGGAACCCGCGATGGGACGAGCAGACAGACGGCGTCTAGATGCCAAATAAAATAAAATGTGTAGTGCAGTGAACAGTGCCAGTTTTTATACTTGAACAGACGTATATAGTTCTGGTTTCACATCGATGTGGTGTCACTTTCAGAGTGTGTGTTTTGTGTGGAGACTCTTTCTGCACTTAGCATAAACACTTGTACATATCATTTTGTAGAACATCTTCACAAAGAGGATGTGTGTGATGGAAACCTTTATACTTTATATACACATCTGGACTTCAAGTGAATAAGATGCAGTCGTGTTGTTCTTCAGCTGTGTGTGTGAGTGTGTGTGTGTGAGGCAGTTTGATATCCTGTACAGTGAATGTATTGTAACCTCTTTGTAAAGTAGTTTTGAAATTATATTTTCATACTACCGTTTTTTTTTTTTTTGTGTGAAATATTTTCTCCGTGGCGAAATTTGTACCAGGTGTGTCCTTGTGAATATGAAAAGAGTGTTCAGGTGTCTTTTATTTTAAAATGCTGTTAAAAAAATAAAATAAATAAAGACAAAAAGCGAATGAACACGTGTCATGTGTATTTCATGGATTTAGATTAAATACTTCTTAAAAAAACAACAAGATGGTGGCCGTTTGAAAAGCAGCGTTTATGCAAGATGTGTAGTTTCTTATCTGCAAATGTATGTAAGCACGTCAGATTGAACACACGGACATCACCAGCTTTATTTTATTTCTTGTTTTACAATCTGTCCAGGACAAGCATTCACGCGGCTTCGAAACGGTCCGACTGGGACCTTGGGAAATAGCAGCGTACGTCACGAGACCGGCTACAGAACAAAAGCTGTTACAGAAATACGCAGCAGAAATGTTTCACATGACCTGCATCGTTATATAAAAATCTCTTCGTAGATTCTATGTTTATACACATAAAGCTATTTGCTAGCGTTCTACAGCGCGACTAATCTCAGAGCAGCTCTCAATGCATTCGGAATAAATTAAGCGTAGTGAAATTAAATGGCTAACGCGATCAGAAAAGACGGGACACAGAACGAGCGACAGGATGCGTCTTTACGAGAGAGAGTATATGTGCAAATCTCAGGATTCTGATTGGGTTAGCGGTGTAAAAACATGCGGGCGTTAGCACACAGGCTAAAGGGAACAAAGCTTCAACGCTGCCCGTTTATGCGGATGTGCGTCTTTGCTGAATCAGTCGTAGTTGTGGAAGTTCAGCACGTTGCTGTCGAAGTGAGTGAGAACGTGTTTCTCGTAGAGCTGCTGCTGGCAGTCCAGAGGGAACTGCTCGCTGCACACGGGACACTCCCTCCAGTGAGACTCCACGTGGCGCTCGAAACTGCGCTGCTCAAAGTGTGGCGGGAAAATGACTTCGCACAGAGGACAGCGTTTATGAACGTCAGTCCTGAAAAAACAGACAGAGAGAGAGAGAGAGGGGTCAGGACTGGCTTTCCTAATCACCACCAAAGCATCTCAGCTGGGTCAAGGTCATCAGATATTTAAGAACATTTAGTTTATTTTCCCTTAAGCAGCTCTCGGGTTGCTTTCGCAGTGTGTTTTGGGTCGTTGTCTAATCTGTAGCGTGAGGTGAAGTGCTGCATCGTACCGAGCGTCAAAGCAAAAGCCAGAGCCGCCCTCATTGGATTCCGGACTTTGATGATCGCAGACTGCAGGAGCTTCACCATCACCTCCCTGTTAGAAGACAACAGCCCCAATTAACACACACACACATACACACACCTTCACTTCCTGTTAAAACACACAGTGTCTCAGTCTTCAGTAATATCTAACTGCTGCTTCGCTTAATGAGACTCTAAAGCACTGATCTCTCTCTCTCACACACAAACACACACCACACTCACTCACTCTCCTAAAAGCCACGGCTGTCTGCACAGAGCCGGTTCCCTGCAAAAGGTTAATGGGCCTTTAATGCAGCAAATGAGTGTGGGAGAGAAACAGGTCATGGAGGAACGGCACCCTTGCCGAGCACAGGCCAACACCTCCACCAATTAGTACGGAGCACGTCAGCCGTGCGCGCTAATGAGTTCCTGCCCTCGTCACTCTGCTCCACTAACGAGCTGAAGAGGAAATACCTTAATTGTGGTATTTATGCAAACGATCCGTCCTAGCGTGCCGCTTTGACCTGAACCGTCTAGCCGTAAAGAGCAAGATCGTGAATAAGGGGAGAGGAAGAGAGAAAGATTGCAGATGTACACACGTTTAGAGCGGCTCTAAACTCGGAGCGATCAAAGGAACGGAACAATAAAATGTTCTCACGTTGGGCCGCTCCTCAGCAGGGTTCTCCAGGCCGTCAGGAGGACTGAGACTGCGCAGAGGCTGACTGCACACCACTGGACCCACCCATGGAGGAGGGGCTACCGGAGGGGGGCGGCAACTTTGCTGCGGGGACAACGCCCCGTCCGCACCGTCTACGAGAGACAAAACGCATCACGGTAAAGGAAGACAGGAAGAACAAGAAGAAGAATCATTTATTTATTTATTTGTAATCCTGAATGGTTGGTCGAGAAGTTTCCTCCACCATTTACTACATTACAGCCCGGGACTAAGCAGTCGATACACACCGCGTGTGTGTGGTTCACAGTAAGGGTTTCCATACTGCAGCTCGGCAGGTTGCTGGGGCACCAGCGGGAGAGGGGGCGAGTCGTGAGGGTAGGGCAGAGGATAACGCAACACCACAGGCTCCCTGACCTCCGACCTCTGTCCACACGCAGCTTCCTCTTGGCCTGCACGTGACCGCAGCTCCTGAAAATTCAGAAACAAAAACACGTCACTGATTTCTCCGAAGGAAGGACAATAAGAAGACCTCTTGTTTCTTTCTGAGACACGGGAAAGGTCACAGCGGGTTCTGTGCCGCTCGGTGTGGCTGTGTTACTTCACGACAAGCGAACTACGCTGAAACACTGAAAACTCTAATCCTCGAATCAACTACTGAACTGTAATAAAAACGTAGCAGTTATTACGAACACGCTTGATTAAGGCCCCAGACTCCAGAAATCAAACCAACATCTGGGCTTCTGTTACTTAAGCGGTATTTTTAATTCGGAAGAAGCAGCCGACTCTGATTAAAGAGCTAATTAAAAAAATAAAAAGTCTTTACGTATCTCTGGTGTGGTGAAGCCTCTCTCTCTTTTCTCCTTCTGTCACGCGCCGTTTAACCCGAGAACTGGGGATCATGATTAGAGGAATTATTCCTCCAGTTAACATTTAACACAAGTGCTGTAGGTAATAAGGGAGCTGCTGCTGCTGGTGATGGTGGCATTTAGCTCCAACAGAGTCTAATGAAAGTACGTCTCATTTTATTTCATCATTTGAATTTATATACAGCAGTGTTAGCCTTTTGAAGCAGAGCAAATATAGCGAACAGCTTTAACAATGGCTAATGAGACAAAAAGACTGAAATATTACTCTAATATATATATATATATATATATATATATATATATATATATATATATATATATATATATATATATATATATATATACACACACACACACACACACACACACAATCATTTATCATCAACGTCCGGTGTTTTATTTATAGTAGAAATTTTATAAATACTCTTACCTCTTCTAACGTCCCCTTTTCTTTCGTCACCTCAGCGAGACTCTCTCTCAAAGAAAAGACCTCTCGATCTTTCTCCGCTAACTGTGCCTATAAACACATAGTGAAAATAAAACCAAAACAAAATTACTGTCCGTAATTATTTGCGAAACGCTCCGTCACCGTGGCAACAGGGTCAACCACGCCCTTCCTTTAAACGTCGGAATTCCACGGTAAGCGTCGTGAAGCTGAAGAACGCGCCATTTCTTTTCATGGTGCACACTCGGCAGGATTTCAGTGCTGCTGTGTTTGGTGTATAAGCCTGTAAACTTCTCACCGCTAGCAGCTCCGTCACCGAGACGTTCTGTAAGGACAGATCCATTACACTGGACACCGCGCTTACTTCTACATCTCTGTTACACTCGACATTAACAAACATATAAATCACTCACACCCACTTCACCCGGCTTTTTAAAATAAATAAATAAAATAAACATTTGACGAGTATGACTTTTTCATCAAGGGATAAATGAGTTTTGATCTACATGTGAATTTACTGAACCGTTATTAGAAAAAGCTCATCTTCCCATGCATTAATATACCCAGGAGATCACTGAGGGACTGGAGCACTAAGATTATATATATATATATATATATATATAATTATTATAATTATTATTATTATCATAGTGCGGATGAACTCATCCAAACAGACAGATGTTAATGGATCATAACATCCAGGGGTTGTTTTTTCTTCAGTTTTGTATCTGGAGACTGTATTTGCAGTGAAATGGACAATATTAGAATTATAGTACAGAAATATGACGGACAATGCTATTAAAATTGACTACGTTTACATGGATAGCACTAATCTGGTTATTGACCTTATTCTGAATAAGACAATATTGTGATTAAGGTGTTGACATGAGTTGCTTTTAGAATACTCCTTTCATATTCCTGTTTTACATGTTATAGAACATAGATTGATTAACAGCACACGTCATTACATTCCCACGCCACGCCGTCCGACGTTCCATCCAGAATTTCATGCATCAACATACAGTTCGTCTTCGTTATGGGACCGTGTACAGTCTTGGGTGTTTTTATTCAAAATTTTTACGAAAGCTTCAAGTGCAGTTAATTATTTGTCATGCAAATAGACGACTGCTTGAAGCCGTGGGCTGCGTCCCAAACCGCATACTTACCTACCGTGTAGTGGCCGAGATGCATGTATCTCTCCTACCGTATAGTGGCCGAGATGCATGTATCTCTCCTACCGTATAGTGGCCGAGACGCATGTATCTCTCTTACCGATAGTGGCCGAGATGCATGTATCTCTCCTACCGTATAGTGGCCGAGACGCATGTATCTCTCCTACCGTATAGTGGCCGAGACGCATGTATCTCTCCTACCGTATAGTGGCCGAGACGCATGTATTTCACCTTCCGTATAGTGGCCGAGATGCATGTATTTCTCAATGCATGTATATAGCAGGTAAGTACACAGTTTGGGACGCAGCCGTGCTATCTTGTTTCCTGTAAAATGGTTGAGCACTGCCGTGTGTGTACGTGTCCTGTCTCAAAATGCGGTGAAAACTCACAAGACGTTAATAGTGTGATTAAGGTGTGTACATGTCTGTAATAAACGTCCATAATGTGACTAAAACAGGAACACTCCACACGTCTTAATTCCATTTGTGTTTACTTTGAGTATGACTTTAGTCGAATTAAGGTCATCAATAATCTCCGTTTACATGCTAGTTTCTTAGAGTATCGTCTTAATCGGGTTAATATTGGATTATTGTTGTCCGTGTAAACGTACTGATTGTTTTATTCCATGGGTCTTATTAAACGGGCATTCCAATTTAATTTTTTATAAAAATGGCCACATTGTCCATTTGGAATGAAAAAAGGCTGATTACATACATGTTCCTGGTGCTAGATTGTGCGTGTGTGTTTAAACAGGCTGTAAATAAAGCCATCAAAGCCTCTGATGTTATCTCCTGCTTGGTCTAAGCACTCAGACAGGGGCAGCCCTTTATGACCTGGTCTCTCCACCTGGGCTCTCCTCTGCTCAGCCAATCCAGTGTTTTACAACGTCTTACTTCTACACACATACAAACCCTCACACACACACACACACACACACACACACACACCCCCACCCACATGCACACCCTCACAGACACCCACATACACACCATCACAGAGGTCACACAGAAACTCCAGATCACAGCGAGTCAGAAAGAAAGAATGACCCTGGATCACCTGAACACGCTGGAGTTTAATTCTGAAACGTGTGTGTGTGTGTGTGTGTGTGTGAGAGATATACTTTAAACCGTTGCTCTTCGTCAGCCAGCAGCAGTTTTAAGTTGTCATTGATGACGCACTGCTCTCTCCACCTCTCTTCCATCCGAGCAAGCTCCACCTCTACCGACACGCTAGTCTCCTCCCCTTCCTCCTGTTGCTCTTCCTGGCTTCCTTCTGTTTTCTCTCCCTCTCCCTCGTCCCTTCCTTCCTTCATCTTTCCCTCAACATGCTCCTGATTCTCGGGCTTCTTTTCTGCGAGACACAAGAGCAGGTGGATCACGGCACAGTCGAAGCTAGAATTACAGCACCATGGTTCACACAGTAAGGGTACGAAGGTGCACACCTGTAGGAGGTAACTCTGCGTCCATCGGGTTCGGCTCCTGGGCGGGGTCCGTAGAGGCATCGTTTCTGTTGCAGTCCTGCCAAAACAGATGTACACTTAACGTAGCAGTGAGTTGCTTAGCTTTCTGATCACACACACGCACACACACCTCCTGCTGTGTTTCCTGCTTCTGTGTAAGCTTGGTGACTTGTCTGCGCAGCCGCTGGCACTCTCTGTACTTCTCCTTGTAGTGTTCAGCAGCCATTTGCAGTCTCAGCTTTAGCTCCTCCACCTCCTTCTGCAGTTCAGCCTCTAGCTCCGAGACCGGTTCCGCCCGCTCCTGTCGAGTCAGTTTAACCAGCTGTAAGCATAATGAGTTCTCAGAGGTGATTTCCGGGGAGACGTGGGGTAAAAAAGTTCAGCTGTCTCTGAATGTAAAGTGTCTTAGTAAAGCGTTGGATCATGATGAGAGAGTGTCAGAGACTGTCCTGGACAGATGAACAACATTACATATTCACTCAATTGATATTAATTACAAAAACATTAAATATGGGGAGAGATAAATGAAGAAAGCAAACCAAAACAAATCCATAAATTAAAAAAAGATCAATAATCCTGAGCTCAGGTTACTGGGTTTCTGCACACACTCCTCGTGTGGGTTTCCTACAGGTTCTCTGGTTTCCTCCAAAGAGACTGAGTGTGTGAACGTGTGTGTGAACGTGTGTGTGTGCATGGTGGACCGGAGTCCCACACGGCTTACGCCCAGTGTTTGTAGTAGAACTGACAGGGACGATCCATCTGTTTACTCGTCTGTTAGACCCTTACAATAAACTTCAAACAGGAAGGACGCTTCTGAAGAAAAGCTCATTTCATTCATTCAGAGTTCATCTGCTGCTTACAATCACAATCCCCTATAAATCCTACAAACATTTAAGCACTCGCTCTTGAGATATCGCTCTAACAACAACCTGAAAACACAACTCCTCCTCCACCGAGCAGCAGAGGAATAACATCAGGCCTGCACGAATGAGAAAAATCACACCACACTAAATATATGAGTGTATCTTCCTAAATAACTTCTCGATTCGCCCGATTACCGTTTTCTGTAATGTTTGGCTCCTCAGCTCATACAGCTGGTTCTGGGTGGTTCTGCACTCCTCCTGGGCCTGGGCTAAGCTGGCCCGGATGATCTCGGCCTCCTGGCGGACACGCTGAAGCTCAGCCTTGGTGTGTTCGTGCTCACCGGATACCTCATGGAGCTCGGAATCCAGCATGGCCGCTCGCTGGTACGTGGCCTCAAGCTGCTCCTTCACCTGACGCAACTGCTCTATTACATTCTACACACACACACACACACAAACACAATGCAGTCATTCATGTGGAAATACAGAGGGTACGCACTGACCATTGAGCACCTTGAAAGGTGTGTGTGTGCGCGCGTGTGTGCATGTATGTATGTATGTATGTATGTGTGTGTGTATATGTGTGTGCGCGCGAATGTGTGTGTGTGCGAGTGTATGTATATGCGTGAGTGTATGTGTGTATGTATGAGTGTGTGTGTGTGTGCGAGCGTGTGTATGTGTGTGCATAAGTGTGTGTATGAGTGCATGTGCGTGTATGTGTGTGTGTTGTACCACGTCTGCAGCGTGTGCATTTCGTTCTGTGTGGAGTCACTGTGTGTATGTGTGTCGTACAGTGTCTGCAGCATGTGCATTTCGTTCTGTGTGGAGTCTCTGTATGTGTGTGTGTGTGTGTGTGTGTGTATGTGTGTGTGTGTATGCGTCGTACAGTGTCTGCAGCGTGTGCATTTCGTTCTGTGTGGAGTCTGTGTGTGTGTGTGTGTGTCGTACAGTGTCTGCAGCGTGTGCATTTTGTTCTGTGTGGAGTCTGTGTGTGTGTGTGTGTGTGTATGTGTGTCGTACAGTGTCTGCAGCTTGTGCATTTCATTCTGTGTGGAGTCTGTGTGTGTGTGTGTGTCGTGCAGTGTCTGCAGCATGTGCATTTCGTTCTGTGTGGAGTCTGTGTGTGTGTGTGTGTGTGTGTGTGTGTCGTACAGTGTCTGCAGCGTGTGCATTTCGTTCTGTGTGGAGTCTGTGTGTGTGTGTGTGTATGTGTGTGTGTGTCGTACAGTGTCTGCAGCTTGTGCATTTCATTCTGTGTGGAGTCTGTGTGTGTGTGTGTGTGTCGTGCAGTGTCTGCAGCATGTGCATTTCGTTCTGTGTGGAGTCTGTGTGTGTGTGTCGTACAGTGTCTGCAGCGTGTGCATTTCGTTCTATGTGGAGTCTGTGTGCGTGTGTCGTACAGTGTCTGCAGCGTGCGCATTTCATATTGTGTGGAGTCTGTGTGTGTGTGTATGTGTGTGTGTATGTGTGTCGTACAGTGTCTGCAGCGTGTGCATTTCGTTCTGTGTGGAGTCTGTGTATGTGTGTATGTGTGTGTGTATATGTGTGTGTGTGTGTGTGTGTGTGTATATGTGTGTGTGTGTCGTACAGTGTCTGCAGCGTGTGCATTTCGCTCTGTATGGAATCTCTGTGTGTGTATGTGTGTGTGTGTGTCGTACAGTGTCTGCAGCGTGTGCATTTCGTTCTGTGTGGAGTCTGTGTGTGTGTGTGTCATACAGTGTCTGCAGCATGTGCATTTCATTCTGTGTGGAGTCTGTGTGTGTGTGTGTCGTACAGTGTCTGCAGCGTGTGCATTTCGTTCTTTGTGGAGTCTGTGTGTGTGTGTGTGTGTCGTACAGTGTCTGCAGCGTGTGCATTTCATTCTGTGTGGAGTCTGTGTATGTGTGTGTGTGTGTGTCATACAGTGTCTGCAGCGTGTGCATTTCATTCTGTGTGGAGTCTGTGTGTGTGTGTGTCATACAGTGTCTACAGCGTGTGCATTTCATTCTGTGTGGAGTCTGTGTGTGTGTGTGTGTGTGTGCGTGTGTCGTACAGTGTCTGCAGCGTGTGCATTTCGTTCTGTGTGGAGTCTGTGTGTGTGTGTGTGTCGTACAGTGTCTACAGCGTGTGCATTTCATTCTGTGTGGAGTCTGTGTGTGTGTGTGTGTGTTTGTGTCGTACAGTGTCTGCAGCGTGTGCATTTCGTTCTGTGTGGAGTCTATGTATCTCCTCTTGGTACTGTGAGATGGTGACCTCTCGGTTCAGCTCCACCGCCTTCAGCATCTGCAGCTCTGCACTCAACTTAGTGTTCTCCAGCTCAGCACTGCGCATGTGAGACTGCACACACACACACACACACACACACACACACACACACACACACACACACTTACCACCTGCAAAGCAAAATCTATACATACAGGTGGGCAGTATATCTAGATACAGATCTCTAGATAAGTCCCCATCACAAATGGAACCATAGGGGCTCCAGCTCCTCCTCCTCCTCCTCCTCCACAGTGCTCAGGAGCATCCTTATGAAGCCCTAAATTACATATGTGACCTTGTACGGTCTTGAGGATCTTCAGGGTGTGAGCAAACGAGTACCCCAAGTGCAGCGTCTGGGACAGGTCCTAATGCATGGACATGCTACACACATGAGAACCACAAACACTCCTATAATACACGTGTGTAGTACTCACTTTGTACAGCTCTCTTTCATCTCGCTCGTTTTTCAGCTGAACTTCCAAATGATCCCTCTCCATGGTCACCTTCTGTAACTTGCTTCTCAGACTACACACACACACACACACGTTTTTAAATGATTAACATTCTGCAGATTTAAGGGGTGTATAAATTTATGCACACAACTGTATATTGCAATGTATATTGTCATGTGTGCATGTGTGTGTTCCCTACCAATCCAGCTCGGTCTCTTTGAGCACAGCTTTCTGTGTGACTCCCAGCAGGTCCTGCTCCAGCTGTTTGACTCCAGCGTGAGCTTTCTCTCTCTCCTCACGCAGCCTTTGCTGTCGCTCCTGCCATTACAGCAGCAGTCAGTGTCTCGCATCCACCACACACCAGAACACTCGCACCAGAACACTCGCACCTTCCTCATGTCAACAGCAGTGTACTGCTTCCAATTAACTGTGCTCTAACGTCCATATTTAACATCTGGATCTGACATCACACACACACACACACACACACACACACAAGTTCTTCCCGGAGGCATTTAGTGACTGCTGGCGTTTTATAGCTGATTAACTCTCAGCACTGCTACACATGTGTATTAAAGCCTTATAAAAATGGAAAATTTGCAGCCACACAACGACCTCATGCTCTCGTGATAACTGTAACAGGAGAAACTATACATACTAACACTCACACACACACACACACACACACACACACTCTTTGGACTCCTCCTCATATCCTGCTCCTCCAGCACTTTTTATCACTCGGGGAGAGAGAGCGAGAGCGAGAGAGAGAGAGAGAGAGAGAGAGAGAGAGAGAGCGAGAGCGAGAGACAGAGAGAGAGAGACACACACACACAGAGAGAACCGAAGTTTGGAGGAGAGAAACGCACTTGAATGTACTTGCTCTCTCTCTGTGTCTCTCTCTCATCCAGTCACTGCACACTCACACTCATTAAATCTTTACTGAAATGGTAAAGAAAGGTCACTCACACACACACACACACACACACACACACACACACATTATCTGATAAAGTAAAGTGCTTTCAGGAGTGTGTTGTGTGAACTCACTGGCAGACATGTAGACAAATGGAGACAGTGAGTCTTCCTTCAGACGCACACACACAAAGTGGAGGGCTTTGATGTGGAGAACTTGTGATCACCAGTGTGTTAGACTGCTCAGTGTGTGTGTGTATACCTGATTGTGTTGTCTCTGTTCTTCTTTAAGTTGGTCCCTCTCTTGCGTGAGCAGACAAACAGCTTTTTGCAACTCCCTGCATTCCTGCTGAACTTCCTCCACACGCCGCTACACACACACACACAGATTTGATCTCCTTGTGGTAAAATGATATATTACGCTATAATGAAAGCATACTGTATTCTCAGAGGCATGAAGGTATTATTATGAGTCTGTGTGCGCATGTTTTTATATATTTGTGGGGATAAATAACTAGAAAGTATCTGACAGTTTGAGCCTGTAGGGCGTGGCAGGACATCTGCCTGGTTCATGAGGACCAAAAGGTCCACGGAGTTAGAGTTAGATGTAATCAATCGAAGGTCCTCACAAGGCTAGTAAGACAAACCAGGGTGTGTGTACACAAAGTACATGTACCTCTAGTAGTCCGGTTTTGGTTGTAACCACCAGTATGTCTGAATTCCCATCATCCTCCACGGTCAGTAGCTCCTCCCCCGTCGGGGTGGCCGCTCGGAACTGGAAGGGTGTGCTGGCTCCTCTGATTTCACCCATGTGTGTGACATAGCAGAACTGATAAAATTCCCCATCGCTGCGGGGAACGTAGTAACCTGGGAACACACACACACACACACACACACACACATCATCACAGTGACAGAGAGTAGTGCGCGCACACACACACACACACACACACACACACACACAAATGGTTAATGAACGCATTTGGAACGTGGTCTGTGGGTTCATTCATCTGTGTGTGAGTGTGTGTGTATACCTTGGAAGACAAGAACCCTTTGGACAGTGGAACCTTCTGTGTAGTTCTCAGGCATGGGAGACCACAGGAACGTGTAGTAGTCTCGTGCACTGCTCCAACCCACCTACACACACACACACACACTATAAACAAGAAAAATTACAAGTCTTCCCAAAATGGACGCCCTAGCGTAATGATCTGGGTGGAAAGCGTCCCCCATCGTGTACGTGAGTGGGCTGCTCACCTCCTCACAGCTTACAGAAGGTTTAATAGAAAAAACCCAATAAAATGATATTATAACAGCAGTGTGTACACCAGAGAGAAGGAGGTGGCGTGAGCCGTAATAACGCCGTTAACAACCATGTTATCATCCTATCATACTCGCCGCCTATTTCAATTTAACGAGTATAATGACGACATTACGAACCGTACACACGCTCCAGATATTTAAACACGCCATTAGCTGCAGATGTGTTATTATCATATCCTGTTTTATAGCTCGTAAATATATGCACGGAAGATGTTTCGCTATGAAGCAGCTGTTAAAAGCTATGCCTTTGTGTGTGTGTGTGTGTGTGTGTGTGTGTGTGTGTGTGTGTGTGTGTGTGTGTGTGTGTGTGTGTACGTGTGTGAGAGAGAGAGTTGGGGGTAAAAAGAGAAAATGGTGACATTTTAAGCATACTCCGAAAGAGAAACGTTGATATGTTTATAGTTATTCTAATAATGTTTGAATGTGCATGTTTGAATAATCATGGCCGAGAAGCACTTTCAGGAGAAAGTATGTGCGTGTGTTTGAACGCACACACACACAGAGTTTTGGACTGATGGTAATCTGCCAGCATGAATATCCTGTATACACACACCCTGACAATATATCATGACTACGTGGAAAACATTCAGCTTTCATCTGAAAGTTGGAAGCGTAAATAACCAGATAATTGCACAGCAGGTGTGTGTGTGTGTGTGTGTGTTCACACAGTCTTTGCTTGTAGGTACAGGACTGATAAATGATGAATAAAATAATAAGAGGGTTGATGTGACTATCAATCAAGTGTGTGAGGAACATTCCACAAGTGTGTGACAGCTTAATTACACACTGCCGCTCATCTACAGGACAGAGAGAGAGAGAGAGAGAGAAAGAGAGAGAGAGAGATAGAAGCAGGTTGGAGAGAACGAGTGCCGATAGTGTAGGTGATCCATCACAGGAGGCTTTTTGGAGGTGGAACATCTTTTTATATGCACACTCACACACGGTCAAAAAAATGCATGGTTTTTTATACTGTAACCGATTAAAGAAATCATTTATAGCCATGTTTAGGTTTTATATCAGATCTTAGTTCTTTACAATCCAGTATAATATAACTAATAAGAACATAAATCTACACAGCTTTCTAAATATAGCCACGGAACACAGAATAAGACCGAACGCTCACTACCACTTGGGGGAGCCAGTGGTCTACTGAGCAACATGTACAGTGTCAGTGTGTGTGTGGCAATATAAGTACCCTGTATGATTCATAATACACACATTTCACTTGCTGAAGGCAGGACTGGAGCTGAAACGCCCCGGGAAGTGAAGACAGCTGCAGTGAAGGCCTGGCACAGCTTCTCCAGAGAAGACACCCACCATGTCTACGAGTACCAGACGTCACGCGGTCACCGACTCTGATTCACGACCGTGTTCGTCTGTCTGATTAGAGGTTCGGTCGTTCCAGCAGCGCTCGCCCGAAACCGAACGTAACGTAAAAATGTACGTCTGCACTTTGGTTATATAATATAGCATGATGGACAGATATGTTAACTAGAACAATCTACACGTCGTGTATTACGCTGCGTAATATAACGTTCCTGAGGGCAGCACTGTGGTGCAGGGGGTCTCATGGCCTCAACATACTGCTCCACGAGGGGCTTCGCAGGTTCTCTCCGGGTTCTCCGGTTTCCTCTCGCTTCCCAGAACACGAGTGAGTGATGTTCAGAGTGATCCTGTAACAGTCAGCGTTTTGTCAGAGCTTTTCTCTCTATAACATGCACGAGCGTAACGGGGCCTTTCACAAACACTCTTTATTCCCCGTAAGAGAAGAAACAAACAAGTGACTCAACTAGCGCTTAAAAAACAAGGAACGTCTACGAAAGGCAGTCCGGGCCACGGGATTGTGCTTCTGCTTCCTCCAACACTCAATTAACTCTCATAGGAAATGCCTGCCACCTGCAGCTCGGGGAAAGAGCACACACACACACACACACACACACACACACACACCCTGTAAATTGAGTGACCCAGCTCAAAGCTAACCATCAAAAGACTAATACGGTGTGGATTAACCATGTATTTCCAAATCACTTTTCCTCCCATTAACCTCTACTCCTCTCCCGGCGCCGTCAGATCTGGTCCATTTGAAGCTAGTTTTTTTTTTTTTACGCCGTCTATAAACTGTGGCTTTAACCTCAGAGAGATGCCAAGTTTCCACTCATCTATTTCCATTTAAGTGCTTGTACGATTAAATTCCTTAATGAAAGCGGGACTGGGGAGCAGAGGGAGAAGGAGAAGATGAGAAATGGGGGGGTTGGGGGTGGAGATACCGAAAACCGTCAGCAGCTGGAACGCCCAGAGACACGATATGGAGCTCACACTGGCATTGTGTTAGAAACAGATGTGTTAGAAACAGATGTGATCGAGAGAGAGAGAGAGCAATAAGATGTGTGTATGCATGTCTCCGTCTGACTCTGAAAAAACAAGCCTGGTTTTGATACAGAATGCACTGGAAGATCTTAGTGTGTGTGTGTGTGTGTGTGTGTGTGTGTGTACACGTGTGTATACACGCTAACCTTAAAGATGCCAACCCAGTCTTTGGGGTGGGGGGTGATGAAAGGTGTGAGCGTGTAGTGGCACTCCAGTGCAGCCTGAGGCAGAAAGCTCTTCCCCACGTTCTGGAAGATCACATGGGCGAAGTTTGACATCTCCATCACTGAAGCTCCGCCTCCTCCACCTGGAGATACTGCTGCGTCACTGGCTGATGACATCATAGACGTTTGTGGCTCACCGTCTACCTACAGACACGGGGGGGGGGGGGGGGAAGAAAACCGAACCTGAAGACACGGAGCACTCAGGATATATTTACACACACTATACAGCTAAAAGTATGAGCACCCCTGACTGTCACACTAATACGTGCTTCTTCAGCGCCTGACCTCGACCTCATTGATGCTCTTGTAGCTGAATGAACACAAATCCCCACAGCCACGCCCCCAAATCTAGCGAAGAGTGCGAATAAATCTGCAACGAGACATATACACACACACATATATACATATATATATATATATATATATATATATATATATATATATATATATATACATACATATATATGTGTATGTGTGTACGTTCCTGAGCTACACTCGTTCTTTATCAGCTTAGAGTATCTGTGTTTGAGTATTATAGCTGTGGTATCATCTATATCAGTGCGTCCAATCTTATCGCCGTGGGTGCATGTTTTCATTCCACTCTAGCTGAAGCCACACCTGATTCCACCTGTTTAATCAGCTGCGCTTGTCTTTCAAGAGACTATTGGGTGTGTCTTCAGCTTCCAGATCAGATGGGACACCTCTGATTTGTAACCCAGACCACTGAGCGTGAGCCCGAGCCCGAGCCCGTGCCCGTGCACGCATGCACACACACACACACACACACACACACACACACCACCGGCACTGAGAGAGAGACTAAGACTAATAAACTGCTCTGCTTCTGTCCTGACATCCCTGAGCAGAGGAGATCGGAAATTACGCTTAGGACATCCCTGAGCAGAGGAGATCAGACATGACTCTTAGGACACCCCTGAGCAGAGGAGATCAGATATAATGCTTAGGGAGGGGTCTAATGCAGAAGCTGACATAAAGCTGTACAACTTAATCTGATCTGGGTGTTTGCATTAGACTTATATGATGATGATGAAGGTTAGTAGACTCCCTATGATGACATGGACCATACCACTCTGATATGACTCCCTGCTTCCAGACACACAGTGTGTACAGTATATCCACTCCATTCCCGAGATAAGGCCGATTGTATATGCTGCTGATTATTAAAGACAGGAAAACCTGCACAGGTGAACTAGTGCGTGCGTGCGTGCGTGCGTGCGTGCGTTCTCTCTCTCTCTCTCTCTCTCTCTCTCTCTCTCTCTGTGTGTGTGTGTGTGGAGTAATGCAGTGTGTATGAGACACAGCAGCTCGAGCTCTACACGCTAATCAGGAACAACTGCGCATCCTGCGCTGTGTCATCGCCCAGCAGGACGGAGCTAACATGCTAGCTAGCGTTAGCCACAGAGCAAAAGCGCATGTTCAAGAGCAGCCCAAATAAACCTCATTAATGTAGTAAAGTAATAGTGTACCTCTGGTCCATGTCTGCAGACGCACCGCGGGTTCTGAACGAGCTAAAGCGTTTCTGTTAGCAAGACATGCGAATGACAGCTTCTCTGGGTCGTCCACATATGGATGCAGGACTCTTTGTGACGTCATATCCGCTCTCGCGGCTTCTGGTTAGCGATTGGTCCTCGGTCCTAATCAGCACAGTACAGTAGCACAGAGCACTGTTAGCAGGTTAGCACTGGAGCTGTACCTCAGGTAAACAGAGACGGTATGGAGGTGTGATGTTCTGCTGCATCATTTTCACATAAACAACACGACTTCCACAAATAAATAGTGTCATTCACAAAAAATTAAAAAGAAATCCTTAAATACACTAAATGGCCAAAAGTATGTGCACCCCAGACCATCACATCCATATGTAGTTCTTCCCCAAACCGTTTAAACCACACAATTTTTAAAGAAGGTCTTTGTATTCTGTAGAGTTACAATTTCCCTAAGAACTAAGAGACTGAAAACTTGTTCCAGCACGACACAAAGTGCACAAAGAGTGCGAGCTCCATGAAGACGTGGTGTGTGAAGGTTGGAAGAAGGTGGAAGAACTCGAGAGCCCTGACCTCAACACCACTGACTCATCACCTTTGGGATGAACTGGAACTCCCCTAGGAGGCTGAGAAATCTGGGCAAAAAAATATTGACTTGTTTATCAATTATGTCAAGTATATAAGCAGATCTTTAAACATAAAAAAAAAAACAACAACAACAACAATTGGCAGCCAAGTGTAAAGTTGGCTCAGGTGGTATATGTTCTGCACAACTTCTTAAACCACTACAGGATAAGAGCAGTTTAAGAGTAATATATATATAAGATATAAGTAATATAAAATATAAGAGTTTAAAGAGAGAGAGCGAGAGAGAGAGAGAGAGAGAGAGGTATGTGAGTGTGTGCACACAGAGTCTCTTTACTACTCTGGCATTGACAAGGATTTATGCATTTTCTCTGATTATGACATAAGACAACTAAAAACAAGCACAAATATAAGGTACACAGGTCTGTAAATTATTGTACACTTATGCAATGCTGCTGTTTACGACCGTGTGTATTTAATCTCAAAATGCTATCTTCTAGGAGCTTCTAGTCTAATAAGAGCCATGTGTCTCACACCAAGGGAGTCAGGTCATAAACGCAACTCTCCATTTTAAACATTTCCGTGCCATTTCTCTTTTTTGCTCTTTAAACTTTCTTTTGTTACACATCTATTCACTCGAAAAAGCTCTTGGTGTTTATACAGTGGTTCACTTTTATACAGATGTGTAAATATTTGTGCATTTCCCTTAATCCCTACACCTAGGTTCAATTTCATTACGCTAAATACATAAACACAAGGAAAGCGTCATTAATCATCACCCAGTAATGAAATGATGGATATGTCTAGGAAGCGTTGAACTTGATCAGGAACACATACAGTACATCTGTAGAGCAGAATGACACAAAAGCTGTCCAGAAGGTGGCAGTCCATCCACCCTGATGTCTGCCTCTGGCTCTCTGTGATGAAACACACACACACACACACACACACATTTTTCTTTTATTGTTGAAACATTCTGTTGTTTAATCTATCTATCTATCTATCTATCTATCTATCTATCTATCTATCTAGTATATAAGTGTGTGTGTGTGTGTGTGTGTGTGTGAGAGAGAGAGAGAGAGAGAGAGAGAAGTGGTGTGTGTGTTTAGAGGTATTTATTCATTTTTGGTCCCAAGTGGTCTTTTGATAATTTTATTTTCTTGGGTGTTCTCCGTGTGCGTCACTTAGGTTTGGCATGACACACTGTGCTGCTCGAATACTAGCCTTGTAAAAAGAGCAAAAATCCCTTTTTTTCTCTCTTCTGTCACTTGCTTTTCTCTCTCTCTCTCTCTCTCTCTCTCTCTCTCTCTCTCTCTCTCTCTCTCTCCTCTGCAGCCTAGATTTGTAATAAACCCTAACACACAAACCTCACAGTCTTCTGTCGCTGATTTGGACCCACAACAAACTCTACTGACGTCACACGTTCGTACACACACACTGCGAGACATGGGCTTATGTGGCCATCGCCACGTCGAAAAAAAAACTACTGGGTTAGTTAATGATAATTACGCACATTCCCTTTTTAAACTTTCTTTATTTTTTTCTGCGCTTGTAGCCAAAGTGTTTTTTCTCACACGCTTGCTTTGATGGGAAAGTTCAAGCTTTCGATGTGTCTCTGGATCCAGTGCGACATTTTCTGCAGTATTTTTCAGTTAATCTTATAGCAAATAGCCTCTGCTATTTGGATTAGCAGAGACGGACATGTGCTATTGTTCTTTCCGGAATGTTCTTATTGTGTACCGCATGTGTTTTGCCACCACGTCAAGTGAAATGCTCACATGTGCGGCCAAAACCCAGTTGTCACTTTTCACACAGACGTTTAACCAATAAGAGTGAATAATAACGCCTTTGTCTACATACATAAACTGTTCCTCCTGTGCTGTCATCCAGAGCTTTCTGCACATTCGGAGTCACCTCTTGTAGTTCTGGAGGATCTTACCTGTACAGTACGCTGTAGTCTCGCACCTCCTACAAACTGTTAGAGCACCCAGACATAGCAGAGATTCTTGTCCATATGTACAGACAAACAGAGGTCTATTTAACATCACAGACCTGATGGCACTGTGCTTGTAAACAACTTTTATTCTGCGACTGGAGCGATAAAATAAGACTAAAATCGTCAGGTTTGGAGAACTGAACGTTAATGCAGTGAAGTGAGTAGGCCTTGCTGAAATAATGACGCGTGAGCCATCTTTTCTGTCTCAGACCGTGTGGAAGGAGGAGAATGAATTGGGCTGACGGGTCATGAGTGATGGAGAAATTAGCATAACAAGCTCTTGACTGAGAAGGACAGGGGAGTTGTGTCTGTCTGGGGAAGGGGCTGAACCTCTCCTCAGCTCCAGATGGAAACAGACCCTCAGCAGCTGTTTAACTGGGCCTCTCTCGCGATGAACGAGAGTGGGTGCGTCTGTCTGACAGACTGAGGCAGTGTGTACTTTGTTTATTTTTCACGAAGAATAAACTTCAACTCCACGTGTGTTAAGATAGACGGTCTAGCTAGTCACCTTGGTCAGTAAGGCCGGCATGTAACACAGCACTGGAAATGAAACGACCTTTTGTCTTCACCTTTGTGTTGTGTGTCATTTGGTTTGCAGTAATAGCCCCTGCTAAGGAGTCATCATTCAAATATACCCCCCCGTTTTTCATGTCTCGGTGCCGTGCAGCATATTGTCTGATTTTACTGTCACTCTGTGGAGTGAGTTAGAATCACAGCATTAGAAAAAACTTATTTTAAATGTGAATTTTAGCATCTTTTAATCTGGAATTTAAAACTGGCAACTGGATTTGAATCCATAAACGCAAAAAAGCTTACGTAAGGATAAATGGTTGGGGTATGGTACGTGACAAGTAGCGATTGTAATTCTTAATAAGAGAAATTAGACATGTCTTAGACATGTAAATGATTTCACACTGACGCGCGGACTTTTCTGAAGCCCTCGACGTGCCAGTTTAATCCGGTTGGTATTAAACGTTGAAAAAAGAATCATATTATGTGGGATGATGAAAATCTATTTGTCTTTTATTTGTTTCGATTAGGATGTTTGATCACATTTGAGGCAGCTGAACATTTTCTCCGCTTTACAGTTCAGACACGACATTATCAGATTCAAGTTTAGATTTATAGTCTAATGTCGTTTTTGTTCGATTCGATTATAATATTTCTTTGCGTCTGATTGCGCTGCATTTTTCCTGCACACATTATAAACTGCTCCAGTGTTACTCCCAGGAGGCTTATTACTGCTCTGCCAGCACAGAGGTTTGAGAAGGTGATCTGGTGGAGATCTCTATTGTGCGTTTACAATAGCAAGGTCTAATCAATTCTGGCCGTTTTGCAGTCTAATGTTAGGCTAGGAAGAGCGATTGATTTGACTCAGGAGGCTTACTGATGGATCATTATCAGTGTTTGTGTGTGAGAAAGAGCAAGTGTCTATGTGTGTGTGTACTGCATGTGTGTGTGTTTGTATACATATCAGAAAAAGCAATGATTTAATCATTTATGCATAATTAGTGTCAGCAGTTAGAGAATGATGAAAGTCGTAATGACGCAGCCATTTAAATGTAATTTAAAGCCATTTTATCATTTTTTTCCACACAAAATTGATGGAGAGATGTACTCAAAGAGTGAAATGACAGATTCTGAGCTAATTTAGGGAATTTATTGACGATATGGACATCTACATCGCAAATCAATACAGACAGGCAGAGAGTCATAAACTAGCGCTCTTTTATCAGCTCTTTTATCCGAGTCTTTAATAATTAACTTCGGTATTATGAGCTCTTCAGTAAACGTCCCAATCCCGTTTATACCCCACAGACACAGCCACAAAGAACGGACACTGCATTTCAACAGATTAATTAAAGTCCTTATGAACAAATGGTGTGTGTGTGTGTGTGTGTGTGTGTGTGTGTGTGTGTGTCTTTTAAATAATGGACACTGATTGGAGCAGATAAAGAGATCCATCTGAATTTTTCTGTTTTAATGATGTTCTGAGTGGACAATTCCCTGGACATGTCTGTGTTTGTCAGCAGCTTGACGAGGACCAATTCAATGTAGAACATAGCACGCTTTAACGTGATTGGACATGCATGGTTCTGTCAAGACATGTTCTAATTGAACATGATAAAGTGTAAAGTTAAATACCCCATCGAGCTGTCACTCATACCCCAGGGGACATGTAGACTTATGGGGGCGTGCCATCACGGGTCCATCTGTTGTTGTAGAGAGGAGAAGTGGACAATAGACATTTTTTGTCCTTAGGGAGTTGAATTGTGTTCTGAATTGACTTAAATGTTTAGCTTTAAAAAAAATCAAATGCTGAAATGCCCTATCTCTGGTACCAAAGAGCTTAGCATCACTATATGCACACATGAACACACACACACAAACACATTTCCTCTTTGAGGACAAAAAAATAAATTATTTATCTATTATCAGAAGTGAACAACACCCAAGCTAACGGTCGTCCACACATTTCACTGCAGAATAGCTTGTGCTGTTGCTAACAGCGAGGGTAAGCTCCAGTATCTCATCGAGTGGGATGGCTACATCCCAGAGGAGAGATCCCAGCACATGGCATCCTTGATCCCTTCCTCTGCAGGCATTTGGTGCCCAACACCCAGAGATACCTGGGCCTGCACCCTGTCCTTGAGGTAGGCCTAAGAAGAAATCTGCTCCTGGAGTGAGCTATTCCGTTCCATCTCTCTTTATATACTTTATATATATATATATATATATATATATATATATATATATATATATATATATATATATATATATATATAATGTTGAATAACATAAGACCAATTTAAGACATTGGTGAAATGTAATATATATAAAGTATATAAATATCTGGAAACGATGTCTTCTTAATATTGCTTGTCTGCTAGGCTGCTTTTGTTAACTACGGTCATAGAACATATGGCAGTAACTCAGTAACATCAATTTCCCTCACACATAATGAAGAAATTCAACACATTACACAGGAATGTGTGACATTGTCCGTTTTCCAAATGTTACAAGAAGCCTCAGTTGACCCAAAGAAAAATGGAATGCACTTTAATTGTATACTTTATATGAACTGCATTGTACACAGCAATCTCTTTTATTTAATTAATTAAAAACAACCCTATTAATATCCTCCATTCAGTTGATTAGTTCTGGCATGTGAATCTTCATTTAATGAGTGCTTTGATTCGCAACACTTGCGATTCATTTTTTTTTTTTTTGTCCCAAGCTTTATCACAGATCTCTGGTTGACCATTTACAGTTTTGTGAGTGTATGTTAGGAACCAACTAAACTTGACACAACACTTGAGGAACTGAAATCTTTAGGTTCTTCTTTGCCTCCCTCAGCATGCGTCCTACTGTGTGTAAGGATATGTTCCTGCATCCTCTACAGGGCAAATCAACAAACCACAATTGGCTACTGACTGACAGAGGAGACAGGAAGGCCCTTCCTCCAACCCAGAAATCAGGGACAATTATTTTGTCTTACACTCCTAGTCACAGATGGCTATGGCATTGTTGGGATTTGAACTTATGATCTTCTGTCAATGCTGAAACCAATTAACTGTTGTGTCATGCAAACGCTTTTGCGTTTTTGCGTTTTATCAGTTAAATCCTTAGACAGAATAGGTTAACAAAGTCTAGCATTCTACAGACAAGCGCACAGATTGTCTACAGATGTTTACAAAGATAGCTGGAGTTTGGTGATAAACTAGATTTTTATGGAATAATTAAGTGGGTTTGCACACAAGTGTTTGTGTGTGTTTTTATGGCTTGGATTTGATAAGGATGAAACGAGAACAAGCGCAGTAGTTAATATATGAGAGTCTTTAAAACTCTTTCCTTATATTACAACTATGATCACACATTAAAAGCTTTTTCCCCCTCCTCCAGTTTTAATTGAATTCACTCATTTGGTTTTTACTAGCGTTAACACATGCAAGTGGCATTAACACCCTCACACGCAGCTTTATTCAGTGGTTGTGTAGGTAGATTGGATTGAACAGATAATGCGTCCTGCACAGATGCAAACAACAGCTTTTTTTTAAAATTTATTTATTTATTTATTTATTTATTTATTTATAGGAAGGTTGCAAAAAAAAGCTTCTCGATAGGCATGGTAATGTAGAGCTTTACAGGGTTGCCAGGTTTCAACGAACATTAGTTTTTTTTTTGTGTGTGTTTTTTTTTAAGATTTTCTTTTAATAACATTGGAAAATTATCATAAACAATAAACAAGTTTTTTTATTTTCAATATGTAAGAAACAAACAATTGACTAATATTATATATTGCTTTTATATATATATATATATATATATATATATATATATATATATATATATATATATATATGAATGATACATTTTAATACAGCAAAAAGCCATTTTCAACTGATTAAAATTTTCAATATTATAAAAGTATAAACATTTCAAATTAATAATGACACATCAGTATTAGAATGTAAATAAAAATAAACAGGGCTAATTAAAACTGGTCTGGATGAAGGAAAACCATCTTAAACTTAACCTGGCAAAATCTGAGCTTCTCGTGATCCCAGCCTGTCCCTCAATCAACCACAACCTCACTGTACAGCTCGGATCACTCACACTCATGCCAACCAGGACGGCCAGGAACCTTGGGGTGATTCTTGATGACGGCTTGACATTTACAGACCATATCTCAGCAACTGCAAGGTCCTGTAGGTTCATCCTTTACAACATCAAGAAAATCCGACCCTACATCACCAAACAGGCTACACAGATACTAGTCCAGGCTCTTGTTATCTCTAAACTGGACTACTGCAACTCACTGCTTTCAGGCCTCCCAGCCAGCTCCATCAAACCCCTTGAGATGATTCAGAATGCTGCAACGCGCCTCGTCTTCAACCAGTCCAAGAGAACCCATGTCACACCCCTCTTCATCTCCCTCCACTGGCTTCCTGTAGCTGCCCGCATCAAGTTCAAGGCCTTGATGCTCACCTACAAGACCTTGTCAGGAACAGTACCCTCCTACCTCAACTCTCTCCTGAAGGCCTACGTTCCATCTCGCAATCTGCGATCGATTAGCGACTGACGTTTAGCAGTTCCAACTCAGCGTGGCGCAAGGTCCCTTTCCAGAACCTTCACACTAACTGTTCCTCAGTGGTGGAACGCACTTCCAATCTCAATCCGGACCGCAGAATCTCTCACCATCTTCAAAAAACAGCTAAAGACCCACCTCTTCCATGAACACCTAACCAACTCATAAAAAAAAAAAAAAAAAAAAAAAAAAATGCACTTACACCTCTACTCTGCACTTTGCTTCTTCTGGAATTCAATTAATAGATCTTGTATGGTAGCACTTCTTGTATTGTTCTCTGCTTGATATATCGCTTTGCTTGTATCTTTCTCATTTGTAAGTCGCTTTGGATAAAAGCGTCTGCTAAGTGAATAAATGTAAATAAATGTAAATGTAATGTAAAACCATTAGCGCTACAAGCTTGAACTGTTGTGCAGGGTTGCCAGGTCTCAGCAACTTTTCCATCCCAATTACAGCTCAAAAACCACCCCGTGGAGGAAAAACTACAAAACACACTGACTTGAGTAAAACTACTGCTACTGCTACTGTAAAAAATTATCATGGGAGGGAAATGAGTGGAAGACTTCCTTATCCACAGCTAAGGTTCATTATGAGTATTCGGCCATGTCTTGTGGTTTGGTCAATGCCTTGTCAGTGTTCCAGTGCTTTGTTTACGAGGTCCTCCGTGATATGATTAATAAGGTTGTCATTGTCTACATTGATTATATTTTGATCTTTTCTTCCTGTCTAGCCGATCACAGAATTCATGTGCTGACAAGGTTATGGGAACATATGTGAAGCCCATGTGGTTGTCTTCCTGTTCACCCATCCTGTGCCTATGGAGCAGCGATTGGGATGGGGCCTTCTGGTATCCTCTGCTTTCTATTCTGTAATTGATAAGCATTAGCATATAGCCTTGCAACTAGCTTGGTAATTAACCTAGTATTTAGCATCGTCTGGTTTCACCTTGCATATCTTTGTTATACACTCAGTAGTTTACATGTATACCCCTACAAGTTAGCATTAGTTTTTAACTTAGCATTTAGCTTAACTTAGCCTATTATTGCCTTTGCCTCTTGCCTTATTTGTGTTTTTCTTCTTGTGCTTGCCTGTTTATTCATTAAAATCCACCCTTAAGTTGTGAATAGCAGTGGACTAGCTGTAACATGGTGAGACCTTCTGACAGTGATAGTGGGACTGTAGTATACCTTTCCTGTACCTCTTCTCATCCTCAACCTCTCCTCAGCTTATGACCAACCAGGCTTCCCTCACATGACTGCTGAACTTCAAAGAGCCCATGGGGCAGCTTTCTAGGTAGGCAGGACCAGTTTCACTGGCAGGGAAGACAGACGGTTACGTAATAAAAGAGCAGCAGTAGATTGTTGTTGTTTTGTTGTCAGTTGCACTGCAGACTTGTAGGGTCAGTTGTGCTGGACACCGTTTTCTTTCTCAAGTATCTAAGGAATAAAACATGATTGTCAAGACATTTCACTAGGTAGACACAATACAATCATACAATCATCATAATGTTGGAGATGAAATTAAATAATGAATATGACCTCAGAGACTTTCAGCTTGAATTTGAGGTTATATACAGTCCCCACCGGCAAGGCCAATTCAATAGTTTGTGCTCTACACCAAAGACATTTGGATTAAAAGATGGAGATGAATCGAAAGGTTATGATTACAGCTTTTATTTCCTGGTGTTTACATCTAGACATGTTAAACAACATAAAATATAGAACCTTTTGTATCAGACCACGCAATTTTTAGGCGAGAAAAATTATGGGAAAGTCTTGAAGTAAATTAAAGTAAATAACGCTTAATATTTGGTTGCATATCCGTTGCTTGATGTAACTGCATCGATCTTGCGACTCTGCCTTCTTCTTCTGTGAAGCTTTTCCTGGATTTTACTGCAGCTTCTTTCAGGTACTGTTTGTTTCGGGGGGTTTCTCCCTTCTGTCTCCTCTTCAGGAGGTGAAATGCTGATCAGTTGGGTGAAGGTCTGGTGATTGACTCGTCCAGCCTAAAACCTTCCACTTTTCCCCCCTGATGAAGTCCTTTGTTGAGATATCAGTGTATTTTGTATCATTGTCTTGCTGCATGATGAAGTTCCTCCTGATTCATTTGGATGCATTTCTCTGTATATCTGCAGACAAAATGTTCCTGTGAACTTCTGAACTCACTCTGCTGCTACCATCATGAGTTCATCATCAATAAAGATTAGTGAGAATGTTCCAGAAGCAGCCACGCAAGCCCAAGCCATGACACTACCTCCACCATGTGTCACAGATTGTATGTTTTCAATCATGAGCAGATCCTTTCTTTCTCCACACTTTGGCCTTTCCATCACTTTGGTAGAGGTTCATTTTGGTTCCAGAACTTTTGTGGATCATCTCTGTATTTATTTGTGAATTCCAGTCTGGCTTTCTGATTCTTACCGCTGATGAGTGGTTTGCATCTTGTTTGTTTTTTGAATTTATTTTGAGTTGACCGATTAATGAAATAATGTTTTTTGGTTAATTTGATGTACTTTCCATTGAATAATTCCTTTAAATTATGAAAATGAATCAGTGTTGGTTTGTCAGAGTGACTTCCCTATACGAGGATTCACTACGTATCTCCACTGCTGTTCAACACAGCGCAGACGTATGTCAATTGTATAATGAACTTAGTTACAGCTAATAACTATCATGCCCCATGCTTGTGGACTTAAGTATGGTTTAAGCCCATAGTTATATGAGGTCTGGCTAACAATGTGCACAGTTCTGGTATTAACTCAACTCCTGAACATGTCCCTAAACGAATATTTAGTTAATGTCTGAAAGAAGGGCGTTTGTGTGCTTTACTTACTTTTATTAATGGTATACCACCCACCCGCTCATATTAGCGTATGCGCTATAGCCCTAGTGGTTGAAGATTGATTGGTGTAATAGCGCCCAATTCAGGCTTCAATAAAGGCAATGACCTTTTCAGGCACTGACCCAGAACCATCCTATATTTATCTGTGGGTGCCTGGGCAGGGGGAGGAAAGCAAAGGGAGATGTTGAGCATATGTCACCCGTTGTCCCCATGAGACAGAGAGTAAGAGACACAGAGAAGAGCCAAAGCAAAATATGGCTCAGTCACATCGTTAAAGACGTATACAGCGAAACACGTATACAAACCAACAGTATGCTTACAGTATGCAAAGTTTAAAATCAACTGTATAGACAGACAATGATGGATGGTGAAGAAAAGAGAGTGAAAATGAAATGTACTTTTACTATGGAGGTGTATCCTGAGCTTTTAAATACTCTGACTTATAAAGTAGTCTGGGTATATCTCTGTGCATGTCTGTCTGTGGGCGTGACCCTGTAAACCTGTGTGAACCTGCGTTTTGGAGATGTTCTGACCCAGTCCTCTAGCTTTCACAATTTCACCCTTGTGAAAGTAGCTCAGCACCTTAAGCTTGTCTATTTTCCTGCCTCTAGAACCGCATCAATTTCTAGAACTGACTGTTCATTTGCAGCCTAATATATCCCACCCCTTGACAGGTGCCACTGTAACGAGATAATCAATATATATATATATATATATATATATATATATATATATATATATATACACACACACACACACACACACACCATTCTCTGTGGATTATGTGTGGATTCTTAGCACAGAAGAAGTGAGGGCAAAAATTTCTAAAAGCTGGCATTAAGTACAGTATGTTTTGAGTGTGTGTCCTTTTTTGCCTTTTCTATTATGTCAGCGTGAGACCACAGAGCCGCTAGTATTGTGGGCCGTCTGCTTTTCCACTTTCCTGTTAAAAACCCTCTGCTCCAGACAACCCAACCACACACACTTGCACATTTTTAATAATGCCCTTATTTCCAACATCACAATCAAAGAACAACCTTTTAATAGGGTTCTTAGTGTTTTGTTTCGCGTGTTATGATGAGGCCTGCTGCTCAGTTTGTGTCTGTAGACAGCCTCAGACAAAACCCAGTCTGAATCAGCGCAAAGGTCATTAAAATCACTTTAATCTCCTGCTTTTAATTGCAGCCCTTAATTTTATGAACAATGCTCGTGATGTGTAGTTATGTGGCTGTCGTCTCAGATGGTCCTACGCACCATAAGCACACTTATGGTTTAACAATGGCTTGTTGTTAACTGCGTGATGGTTTATAACTGGTCGAATGTGCATTAAGCTTGAAAACACACTGCAGTTACAAGTCAGCTGTGTTGTACTATTTCTTTTATTTTAAGTGGGTATTATAGTATTAACCAGTGCTTAATTTGTAATACCATACTGGTGCTCCAGAGATTTCCAGAACATACAGACAAAACTGCTTTAAGCATTCACCTAATACAGTTGTGTTTAATAATATCATATAGGGCTAGGCAGGTGTGATGACAATGTGGAATTGCAACCGCAACATTTTAACGTGTTAAACTCTACAATATGGCCTCAACCTCAAAACAAACATTTGGCTCAGAGCACTGGGTCTTACGGAAGTAAATGATACCCCTTTAAACCAGTGCTTCTCAAACCTGTCTTGGAGGACCCCCAGCACCGCACATTGTGGATGTCATCTGCCACACCTGATTCAACTCATCAGCTCATTAGTACAGACTGCAAGGCCTGGACTGGGTGTGTCAGATAATATGTTGCTCAATGAATGTTTTTTGTCTTTTGCACCATTCTGTGTAAACTCTAGAGAAAATCCCAGGAGATCAGCAGTTTCTGAAATACTCACACAACCATGCCATGGTTAAAGTCACAAAGATCACACTTTATCTTCACTCTGTACAGTCAAGTGAAAAAATAAGTACACCCCATGGAAATTGGTGGATTGTTGGCATATTTGGTCAAGAAAACATTTGATCCTCTTTGAAACAGTGCCTCTTAATAAAGGTGATACAGTCTGTTATTGACATTTTGTAGCAATTTTAGCAATTAAAAATAAAAAACAGATCAGTCACATGGAGAAAGTAAGTACACCCCTACATTTATCACTCTTTATCAAATCCATACAATTAGAATCAGGTGTTCAAGATTGGCTTCCAGCAGAAACGCCACTAGAGATTTATGAATGGGGGGCTAAGCCTCTTTTAGGGGGGCCTGGGTATACTCCCCCTGAAAATTTCATTAACTACATATACAGTATCTCACAAAAGTGAGTACACCCCTCACATTTTTGTAAATATTTGATTATATCTTTTCATGTGACAACACTGAAGAAATGACACTTTGCTACAATGTAAAGTAGTGAGTGTACAGCTTGTGTAACAGTGTAAATTTGCTGTCTTCTCAAAATAACTCAACACACAGCCATTAATGTCTAAACCACTGGCAACAAAAGTGAGTACACCCCTAAGTGAAAATGTCCAAATTGGGCCCAAAGTGTAAATATTTTGTGTTTCCACCATTATTTTCCAGCACTGCCTTAACCCTCTTGGGCATGGAGTTCACCAGAGCTTCACAGGTTGCCACTGGAGTCCTCTTCCACTCCTCCCCACAGATGCCCAATAGGGTTTAGGTCTGGAGACATGCTTGGCCAGTCCATCACCTTCACCCTCCCTCAGCTTCTTTAGCAAGGCAGTGGTCCTCTTGGAGGTGTGTTTGGGGTCGTTATCATGCTGGAATACTGCATACTGATCATGCTCTGCTTCAGTATGTCACACTACATATTGGCATTCATGGTTCCCTCAATGAACTGTAGCTCCCCAGTGCCGGCAGCACTCATGCAGCCCCAGACCATGACACTCCCACCACCATGCTTGACTGTAGGCAAGACACACTTGTCTATGTACTCCTCACCTGGTTGCCACCACACATGCTTGACACCATCTGAACCAAATAAGTTTATCTTGGTCTCATCAGACCACAGGACATGGTTCCAGTAATCCATATCCTTAGTCTGCTTGTCTTCAGAAAACTGTTTGCGGGCTTTCTTGTGCATCATCTTTAGAAGAGGCTTCCTTCTGGGACGACAGCCATGCAGACCAATTTGATGCAGTGTGTGGCGTATGGTCTGAGCACTGACAGGCTGACCCCCACCCCTTCAACCTCTGCAGCAATGCTGGCAGCACTCATATGTCTATTTCCCAAAGACAACCTCTGGATATGACACTGAACACGTGCACTCAACTTCTTTGATCGACCATGGCGAGGCCTGTTCTGAGTGGAACCTGTCCTGTTAAACCGCTGTATGGTCTTGGCCACCGTGCTGCAGCTCAGTGTCAGGGTCTTGACAATCTTCTTATAGCCTAGGCCATCTTTATGCAGAGGAACAATTCTTTTTTTCAGATCCTCAGAGAGTTCTTTGCCATGAGGTGCCATGTTGAACTTCCAGTGACCAGTATGAGGGAGTGTGAGAGCGATGACACCAAATTTAACACACCTGCTCCCCATTCACAACTGAGACCTTGTAACACTAACAAGTCACATGACACCGGGGAGGGAAAATGGCTAATTGGGCCCAATTTGGACATTTTCACTTAGGGGTGTACTCACATTTGTTGTCAGTGGTTTAGACATTAATGGCTGTGTGTTGAGTTATTTTGAGGGGACAGCAAATTTACACTGTTGCACAAGCTGTACACTCACTACTTTACATTGTAGCAAAGTGTCATTTCTTCAGTGTTGTCACATGAAAAGATATAATCAAATATTTACAAAAATGTGAGGGGTGTACTCACTTTTGTGAGATACTGTACATGGGCAGTTATAATTGAGCTAGGGTGTAGTCAAGCTACAGTCTTATTTGTCTGTCCGAGTAAACATGACACGATGTGTAATTGAATGATTGATACGATTTGGTGCAATCTTCTTGTAATGATCTGGAAGTATTTCCCTTTAAGACCAGGAGCGGCACGTTACTGCTTCATTCTGCGTTCTCGCTGCCTGTGTGTGAGTCTGCAGAAAGTGTTTGAGTGAACAGCCAAACTGTAACCGTGATAATGGTCAACACAATTAATAAAACCAATGTACAATGTTTAAACAGTAAACTGTGCAGTGTGTGGATCATTTGCTAACCAACAGTGTATACATGCTCGATGAAGTCGAGCTACAAGTCATGTAAACGTGCTTACTGTCTGGAGGTCTGCTAATGGGAGGTACCCACAGTAAATCCGCTGGATGTGTGTCTGTTAACTGAAAAACATGCGGACAAATAGGTGCATAGGTCCTAATGCCCACCCAGGAACGGGTTTAAGATGCGATGGAATCGAACCATTGATGGAAAAAAAATAAATCAAAAAGAAAATATATTGGCTGATATATTGATTTGCTTGGGGGGGCTAATTGGGGGACCTAAATCCCCCCTACAATAGGCCTAGCGACGTCACTGGGTGCCCGTGATTAGAACCTGCTAAGGGAGTGCAGGTGGAGCCACTCTTATTTATACCCCTCTCATATCTAGTGTTTGTTGTTCCCTTTGCTTTTGAGGTGTATGGTGTCATCATGCCAAGATCTACAAAGTTCTGTAAGGCCTTCAGTTGATGCCTATGAGTCTGGCAAGGGATTTAAAAAGATCGCCAAATGATTTGAAATACATCATTCCACTGTAAGGAAAATAATCTACAAATGGTGCAGATTTCAAATGACTAGCAATTAGTCCAGGACTGGCCGTCCCAGCAAATTCAGCCCAAGATCAGACCATCTGATGCACAAAGAAGTCTCCAAGAACCCGGAAATTTCATCACAGGATTTTGCAGCTGTTGGTGTCAAAGTGCATGCTTCTACAATCAGAAAGAGATTGTAAATTTGACCTGCATGGGAGGCGTGTCAGGAAAAAGCCTTTGCAAGACTACAGTTTGCCAATGAGCATATAGGCAAAGACCAGGCCTTTTGGAATAATGTGCTCTGGACAGAGGAATCAAAGATAGAGATGTTTGGATACAGTAACAGCAGACATGTTTGGTGCAGACCAACAGCTTTTCAGGAGAAGCACCTCATACCAACTGTGAAGCACGGTGGTGGAAATGTTATGGTTTGGGGTTGCTTCACTGCCACAAGGACTGGACAGTTTGCATTCATTGATTCAACTATGAATTCTGTATCATATCAAAGAGTGCTTGGAGATAATGTGAGGCCATCTGTCTGAAAGTTGAACTGAAAGTGGACCTTTCAACAGGATAATGATCCTAAGCACACGAGCAAATCCACCAAGGAATGGCTCAAAAAGAAGAAATGGAGGGTTATGGAACGGCCGAGTCAAAACCTGGATTTGAATGCCAGTGAAATGCTGTAGGGGGATTTGAAACAGGCAGAACATGCAAGAAAACCTTCAAACATCTTGCAACTGAAAGAATATTGCATGGATGAGTGGTTAAAACTTCCAGCAAGCCTGGTGGACAATTATACAAAATGCCTACAAGAAGTTATTTCTGCTAAAGTGGGCAATACTAGCTTCTCAGGCCAAGGGTGTACTTACTTTTTCCATGTGACTGCTCTATTTTTTTTAATTCATTTAATTTGTGAAAATTACTACAAAATGTCAGTTTTATGTGTCATTTGATAGAATGTATCACCTTTATTAACAGGCACTGTTTCAAAGATGATCAAACGTTTGCTCGTCCAAATATATATATTTGGATCGAAATATATATATTTATAATATATATATTTGGATATCAATCATTCAATTACACATCGTGTCATGTTTACTTGGACAGACAAATAAGACTGTAGCTTGACTACACCCTAGCTCAATTATAACTGCCCATGTACAGTATATCACAAAAGTGAGTACACCCCTCACATTTTTGTAAATATTTGATTATATCTTTTCATATATATTTTTCATATATATTTGATTATATCTTTATATATATATATATATAATCGATATCCCTGGGGTGTACTTATTTTTTCACACGGGTGTATTTATAATGTACTCCAAGTGTAATAACACCCGTTACTTCAAATTACGATATATATTTAATCAAGATATATTGAAACATAGCATGATTACAATATACGTTCACTTACGTTGTCATAAGTTGCTCCAGAATAAAACATTGATTAAAGAATGTGTAGGGCCTGTGTATTAAAGCATGCATTAAAGAATGTATAAAGTGTTAATACTAACAATATTAGTACTTAAATACACGTTTCAAGGGTGACTGTAGGCCACACAATCAGAATTGTATTGCATATCATGATTTTAAATAAAATTCTGATTGTGTGGCCTACAGTCACCCTTGAAACGTGTATTTAAGTACTAATATTGTTAGTATTAACACTTTATACATGTTTCAAGGGTGACTGTAGGCCACACAATCAGAATTGTATTGCATATCATGATTTTAAATAAAATTCCAGCTGTCAAGTTTGCATTTCTCTTATGTGTGCAAGTAAAGAAGAATAAGACACAATGATCACAATCTAGATCACATCTAGTCTTAAACCGTTCAGACAGTGTGCTGTCCAGTCTGATCTGAGTGAAAAACGTCAACTATCCTGAACATCAGCCATGTTTTGTGATTCATATTTGGGTATTTTATTTGTCCTTGTTTACAAGGGGCTTCTGGGAGTTGTGGTTCACTCATTAACAGGACTTGAAAGTGGCTATAAATGGAGCAGTGGTAAAACCGGCCCACACTGACGTCTGTGCACCATGCAGACATACTTCGACTTACTTGCAGAGACAGTACATAAAAATATAACCCAGATGAGGAGGTTGAACATTCAAACCTGGCCTTTGCCGAACACATGAGCTCTACAAAACACAAATAAACTAGAAGTTCAACTGGATTGAAATTAAATCCATAACCTTTCTTGTTTTTCAGTTTTCCACAGAATCTAGAAGCTCAGCATGTACACAGTCACAGATTAATATTCATATGTGACCTGAAAAGTTTGTATAGAGCATCCGGTGTGTTCATTATTGCACTATAGAAATGCTCCATCCTGCTCTTTACGTTGATTGATAGTCAACCAAATATGATATGTTAATTACTTTCATTTACTTTAAAACTATCTGCTGACGAAAAACCAATTGGGTGGTCTACCACCAAAGGCGCCATTTTCTAAGCTGTTTAACATGTCTAGATGTAAATATCAGTAAACGAAAGCTGCAATTCTAATCTATTGGCTGATATTCATCTTTTGAGCTTCTTCTAAGTATAGCAAAAACAAAAGAATTGGCTTTGCCATTCCAGTACTTTCAGAGCTTACTGTAAATGTTCTGTTTCTTACACGCACGTGTAGAGATCAAAGTCACGCAGTGATGTTCGCGCCCAGTGGTGGTGGTCCAAATCTGGGAGACATTTTGTGAGGTGCAGTTGGATCTCTTCACCAGCGCTAAAGTCAAAACATTGCAGGTTGTACTTTCTCCAGATTCTCCATGTAAACATTGTAACTTCAAGTGATTTGAGTCCAGCAGTCACCTCTGAACACCTTCCCGGATATTCCTAATGTGAGTCCAGTTTCTCATGACACTGTTGGCATATATTACACAGATGTGTATATCCTACCTTACCCTGGTGGTTAGTGGAGGTTTAATAAAATGCTACTGTGATAACCCAGGTCGGTAGTGTGGGGAATGAGAACACAGGAGGCAGGGGAGTGTGGCAATGTACAGCCCATGAAGACATGGTGTGCCAAAATCAGCGTGTAAGAGCTTGAGTGTCCTACATAGAGCCCTGATCTCAAGCCAGATGAACTAGAACTACGACTCGAGGCCTCCAGGCCTCCTCAACCAACATCATTGCTTGACTTTGTTCCTGAATGAACACAAATTCCCACAGCCCTGCTCCAAAATTTAGTGGAAAGCCTTCCCAGAAGAGTGGAGGCAGTTATAGCAGCAAAAGGAGGACCAAGTCCATAATGCTCACGGTTTTGGAATGGAATGTTCAAGGAAAGACTGGGGATGTGGCGCTGGACAGGGAATTATGGGACAATGTTGTATAACTCTCAGTTTCCGGTATGGATGCCCTTGGTCAGTCTAGTCTTCACATTGTTTTGTGTGAGGTTAGTAGGATTTAGGAAGAATGACTGTTGATCAAAATCAAGTGTATGAGAGTTATAAGAGGAACATAGGGAGCCACAAATAAACACACAGGTCAGAGCTACAAGGAACTAAAAATAATTATAATCTTTCTTCAAATTATTATAATCATTGTGAACTCTACTGTGGGCTGTATTTTAGAAATGAAATGCCAAGCGCTGACTGGATCTCACCTTTCTGACAATACTGTAAGTCCTTCAAGGAGCAGCAGTCTATGTCTAATACTTAAATACTACTTTATATTACTGCAATCCTTAACAGTGCTACCAGGGCCATGCATTTTTGTCAGAAAATCAATAAAAAAGTGGTGATATCCCACCTGTCTCTCCTTCTCTCTATATCTCAGGGAAATGTATGCTCGGTTACATTTTGCATCTGTATAAAACAATAGAATAAAGCTCTTTCAGTTTGCATTGTCTTTGTAGTTCTTTCACTTTTCATACAACGTACCTCTGTACTCTGTAAGGCTAAGACTGGTGGCAGTTTAAAGGCTGTATTGAGGTGCAGTGGGTCATATTATTGCCTCACAACTGTAGGTACGCTGGCTCGATCCTGAAAAAATCTGCAAAATCTGTGCCACTTTTCATATGATGTTCTTATATCTGCATGCATTTCCTCTGGATTCTTCAGGTTCCTTCAATCTCCCAAAAACATGCCAGTAGGTGGAATGGATACTCTAGGTCTGAATGAGTGTGTAGTGTATAAGAAATGACTAAAATATCTTACAAGGATGCAAGAATCTATAAATAAGCATGATTATGCAATAAAAAACACTTTCCCATGTCCTCCTACCACCATCAGGAGAACACTGAACAACAATGGTGTGCATGGCAGGGTTGCAAGGAGAAAATCACTGCTCTCCAAAAAGAACATTGCTGTCCAGCTGCAATTTATTAAAGATCACGTGGACGTGCCAGAAGGCTGATGGAAAAATGTTTTGTAGATGGATGAGACCAAAATAGATGAGAAGCGTTATGTTTGGAGAAAGGAAAACACTGCATTCCAGCATAATAACTTTATCCCATCTGTGAAACATGGTGGTGGTAGGATCATGGTTTGGACCTGTTTGGCTGCATCTGGACCAGGACAACTCACCATCATTGATGGAACAATGAATTCTGAAGGATACCAGTGAACTCTAAAGGAAAATATCAGTACATCTGTTCATGAACTGAATCTGAAGAGAAAGCGGGTCATGCAGCAAGATAACGAGCCTAAACACAAACACGAGTCGTTCTACCAAAGAACGGTTAAAGAAGAATAAAGTTAATGTTTTGGAATGGCCAAGTCAAAGTTCTGACCTTAATCCAGTAGAAATGTTGTGGAAGAACCTGAAGCAAGCAGTTCATGTGTGGAAACCCACCAACATCCCAGAGTTGAAGCTGTTCTGTACTGAGGAACGTGCTAAAATTCCTCCAAGCTGATGTGCAGGACTGATCAACAGTTACCGCAAACGTTTATCTGCAGTTACTGCTGCACAAGGGGATCCCACCACATACTGAAAGCACTGAAAGGTGCACATACTTTAACCACTCACAGATATGTATGATTGGATCATTTTCCTCAATAAATAAATGACTGAGTATAATACACACACACGGCAATGTAACTGATAGTGATATACACACTCCTTTTGTAGAATTACACCTTGAGAATCTATCCTCCAGTGTTCATTGATTCTGTCAAGCGTCAGATGGAGAAGGCACCTTACCTCCATTCCGCTCTCTCCTTTTCACACACAGTATCTCTCCTGCATTAGTGTCCTCTCATTTTTCACTCTCTCTTAGGATCAATATTGATTATTATCTTTAAGGGGCCTGGGGGGTGGAGAGGCTGCACATCACAATATTTTATTCCACATCATCATTTCTGTGTGGGCAGGAGTTAATGCTCAAAAGAGGGAATTATATATATATATATATATATATATATATATATATATATATATATATATATATATATATATATATATATTTGGGAAGGGAAATGAAAAGTGAATATAGGTGCGAGTGTAATTGTGTGTTTATGATGTTAAAGTCCCTTTTTTGTCCTTACACTCAAGTTTTCTTTTTTATGCATCAATGCAAATAAGCCTTTGGAATGGCGGCATGCAATCTAATTATTAGTTTAAAAAAACAACAACAATAATAATAATAATAATAATAATTATATATATATATATATATATATATATATATATATATATATATATATATATATATCATAACTTATTTGGAAAAGCTTTTGTTTATGTTTTTGTGTGTCACCAGATGCCAAGTGCTCCATCATACTGTGCCTGATGGCTACATGATTACTATTGACGGTGCAATGATGAAAGTGAATAAAAGTGATTACGATGAGTTAAGACCTTTAGTAAGACCATTCCTCACCTAGAGTTGTGTGTGTGTGTGTGTGTGTGTGTGTGTGTGTGTGTGTGTGTCACCTTTTCCTGTCCCACGCTTACCATTGCAAATATATTTGATGAGTAAGAAGCACTGAGAAGAGATTTAGATGATAAAGGGAAATTTGGAAATGATGTCTTGGCGTGTAGTATACTGTAATGTGTAGTATATCATTTGAGTCATTTGCATGCTGTACATTTACGTTTCATTTAAAGCATTTGGCAGACGCCCTTAAGAGTGGCTTACAAAAGTGCTGGATACTGGTTCACTAGATCACTGACTACTAGGAGTACTATCAGAGTAAAATTCTCTTTTGGGGAGGTAAAATAGTATGAAAAATGCATTAATAATAACAAAGTGCTGATTTAAGTACTCCATGAACAAGTAGGTCTTCAGACATTGTTTGAAGACCGCCAGTGACACAGCTGTTTGGACATCTAGAGGAACTTCATTCCACCACCTGGGTCCCGGGAAACAGAGCAGAGTCTTGATGCTTGCCTTCCTTGTACCCTAAGCAATGGTGGGTCCAGTTGCGCAGTGCTAGAGGACTGGAGGGAGCGTGGTGCAGTGCGGGGTGTGATAAGTGCTATGAGGTAAGTGGGTGCGGGTCCTTTTTTGGCTTTATAGGCAAGAATCAGTGTTTTAAATCTGATGTGTGCTACAGGAAGCAAGTGGAGGGAGCGTAGCAATGAGATAGTGTGGGAGAACTGAGGGAAGTTGACAACAAGTCATGAATCTGCATTCCAGATAAGTTGCAAAGGTCTAATGGGCTGCAGAGGCAATGACCTGCCAGGAGTGGGTTGCAGAAGTCCAGTCTCAAAATGACAAGGGACTGAACAGGCACCTGAGTGGATAGAAATGGGCGAGTCCTTCTGATGTTGTATGATGTCTGCCAGATGTGCTGAGATCAGAGCAGAAACACTAATGTCTCAAGGAGGAAAGGAGAGGATGTCGTCAGCATAGCAGTGGTATGATAATCGATGTGAGGATATAACCTGATCAGTATAGCAGGTATAGAGGTAGAACAGAAGAGGACCAAGCAGTGAGCCTTATGGGACACCATTGAAGTAAAACATAAAAGATGAATTTGAGATGATAGAATATGAATATGAGATAACCCACTGTCATCACCAAACTGAATTCTTCTTTTGTGAAGATTTTCCAGCTTTTTACTGCAGCTTCTTTCAGTAGTTGTTTGTTTCGGGGGTTTCTCCCTTCAGTCTCCACTTCAGGAGGTGAAATACTGATCAGTTGGTGAATGTCGGTGAGACTTGTCAAGTCTAAAACTGGACTAAACTAACAGTCTAAAACTCTGTGATCAATCAACGACCGACGCTTAGTACTACCTACTCAGGTGGCTCAAGGTCCCTTTCAAGAACCTTCACACTAACTGTTCCTCAGTGGTGGAATGAACTTCCAACCTCAATCCAGACCGCAGAATCTCTCACCATCTTCAAAAAACAGCTAAAGACCCACCTCTTCTGTGAACACCTAACCAACCCATAAAAAAGTTGTTTTTTTAAAATTACTCTGGCACTTACACCTCTACTCTGCGTACTTTGCTTCTTCTGGAACTCAATTAAGGAGCTTGTATAGTAGCACTACTTTTATTGTTCTCCGCTTGATATAATACGTTGCTTGTATTTTCTCATTTGTAAGTCGCTTTGGATAAAAGTGTCTGCTAAATGAATAAATGTAAATGTAAATGTAAAAACCTTGCACTTTTCCCCCTGATGAAGTCCTTTGTTGAGGTAGCAGTGTGTTTTGGATCATTGTCTTGCTGCATGATGAAGTTCCTCCTGATTAATTCAGATGGATTTCTCTGTAAATCTGCAGACAAAATGTTTCTGTAAACTTCTGAATTCATTCTGCTGCTACCATCATGAGTTACATCATCAATAAAGATTAGTGAGGATGTTCCAGAAGCAGCCATGCAAGCCCAAGCCATGACACTACCTCCACCATGTTTCACAGATGAGCTTGTATGTTCTGTATCATGAGCAGATCCTTTCTTTCTCCACACTTTGGCCTTTTCATCACTTTGGTAGAGGTTCATTTTGGTTCTAGAACTTTTGTGGATCATCTCTGTATTTCTTTGTGAATTCCCGTCTGGCTTTCTGATTCTTACTGCTGATGAGTGGTTTGTATCTTGTGCTATGGCCTCTATATTTCTGCTCTCAAAGTCTTCTTCAAACGGTGGATTGTGATACTTTCACCCTGGCCTGTGGAGATTGTGGTGATGCCACTGACTGCTGTTTTTAGGTTTTTCTCCACAGCTCTAACAATGTTTAAATGTTTCAGCTGTCATCAGCTGCTGTGGTTTTCCATGGCCAACCTGTTCCAGGTCTTCAATGTTAGTGTCAGGATAGTTGTACTGGCTATGCTTAATGCTTGTGCAATGGCTTTGATAAATTTTTCTTCTTTTTCAGCTTCAAAATGGATTGCTTTTCTCCCATATACAGCTCTCTGGTCTTCATGTTAGTTAATCCTTTTTTAACAACAAAAACAGTCTAATAAAGGTGAATCCAGGGCTCAAACCAAAAGTAGACATTCTAGAGCTAATCATTGTTTCAACAATGTAACAGGCACACTGTACAAGAAACACCTTTCAGTCACATGTTCCAATAGTTTTGATCACCTTTTGTTTTGTTCGAACAAAAGGTTCGATTTTCTAAGTTGTTTAACCCATCTACATGTAAATATGAGGAAATGAAAGCTGAGATTCTGCTCTATCATCTCATATTCATCTTTTGATCTCAAACCCAAATGTCTTCAGTGTACAGCAAAAGAAATATAAAGAAACAATAGAATTGGCCTTGCTGTTCTGAAACTTTCAGAGGGGGGCTGGGTATGATTTTTGTCCACCATCTTGGAGGTATAAAAATTACACTAAAATGAAAACCATATTTAATAATAACTTAGTATATTATTTATGTGCTGACCATAAAAACAAATCATCGTAGTTGTTCCCTATTTAGTTAGGATCCCAAGTTAGTTAGATTTAGAGGTAAATTATTTCATCTCCCAAATCAAATTTAAAACATGCCTTAGCACGAACTCCAAGAGGGAGATAGTGGTCAGGGATTATGTGAATTTTGGGCAAATGTAGCTGAAGTTCTTTGCTTCAAGCGCATAAGTGCAAGATGGAGACAGACAGAGACAGACAGAGAGAGAGAGAGAGAGAGAGAGAGAGAGAGAGAGAGAAACCAGAGGTCACCTGATTATAGAAGGACTCGTAAAAGTTCCATTAACCTGCCTAAAGTAAAGAGCCTGTTCAGCTTAGCAGTAGACAACCACCACAAACAGAACATCACCATAAAACCTTTTGTTACTCTGTTACTTTATCTTGCCCCTTTCTTCCATCAACAGATGGGCCTAGACATAAGGAACATACACAAAGTAGTCCTGCATGCAGCCGACATAGCTGCAAATCAGTGTGTGTGTGTGTGTGTGTGTGCGTGTGTGCGTGTGTGTGTGCATGTGTGTGTGTGTATGTGTGTGTGTGTGTAGATTCTCTCTCTTGTGTGTGTGAGTAGGAGACAGAGACAGCACTCACGTTTTTACTTGCCTTGGTTAGAAACCAGGGGACAGTACAAACAGTGAGCAACCTTTAAAGTCATCCATTAATGACGGAAAGCCAGATATACATTTCTGTCTTCCAGTTTGCCCTCCCTCTCTACACTTAACACTCTATAACAGAAGGTTAGGGTTAAGAACCCATGGTTCTTTGGTTAGGGTTACGGTTCCCCAAAGAACCCATGGTTATGGTTCTTTTTTTTTTTTTTTAAACTTACATTTAAAAATTTACTGTATTTACTTTATTTGCATACAGTGTAATAGAAATACTGCAGCAGATGAAATAGCCTGTAAACGATGTCATATTAAATACACTACTGTAACTTCACGTTTGCTTTATGGCCGAGAAGAAAGAAAAAATAAGTAGTGTAGTAAATGTTCACATGTGAGATTTTGCCAGATTTGATCATTATATCCAATTTCTGTTTGATTGTTCAACAGTTCACTCAGGTTACTGTAGGATTCTCTAATTATCAATCAAATGATCAAGTTATTAATCAATATTGCCTGTGGTGTGCTATGTTCAGGAAGATCTGTAGAGCGAGAGAAGCAAAAGCAATAGAGATCAGGAATTGGCATTACATCAAGCAGCAGATAATTCTAGAATGTGTAAAGGACATTTAAAGTTTTGGGTAACAATGGATAGTGTGAAAGTAAAAGAAAGTTCATTATGGTTTTATATGAGGTCTGTTTGTTCAACTAGTCCACTGTTCAAAGGAGACCTGAGTGCAAAACTGCATGTGGTAATTGCAGTCCCAAGGCCATAGCAGCAACCGTAGTCCCAGAAACTACAGCGAGAACGTCCATGTGGAATTGAGGTCCAAAACCATTTCATGGTACTTCAAGCCGTACCATCCTCAGCAATCTCCAGGCTGTAGCCTACAGTTGATGAGAGCTCCATCCAGAGATAGGGCATCTGAATGGTTCAGGCAGGTCCGGAGAGCAGAAAGGGTCAGGATCACTGCCATCTCCACAAAATCCTGTGTGGCTCGACAGAAGGAGAGAGGGAGAGGGAGAGAGGGAGAAGGAGAGAGGGAGGGAAAGAGAGGGAGAGATTGTTAGGTAAGACTGTGCTTTGCGTAAAAGAAAGTCTACTCATGGTAAGCTTCAATTTCATTTGCCCAGTGCAGTTTTAGTTTACCTCTGCCAGTAAATCACTCCACTTTTGGAGAGGCCAACAAAGCACAATAACAGCATCCCTGTGCACACTCGAGTCCTTTCTTCTCTAGGGGTTTTAGGCAAGGGTGCATTTCAATGACAAAGTAGAAACAGATCTGCCATTTCCCAGCCAACTATAAGCCAATTAATTACATATCACTCATTCTACAACACAAATACAGCAATTTAAATGACAACAATATTGAAGGAATTTTATGCCATATCAGGTTTTCCATATGCAATTGGGAAAATAGATTGCACACACATAGCCATAAAATCACCCATTAGAGTGTGCAGGATTTACCAATGTCCATAGGGTACAGCTGTGCATACACACATGTGATAAAAGCTGATTTTCTAATGCGCACTGACAAATCTTATGTACAGAATCAGAAACTGTTCTACACATGCCTTGTTAAACAAGACCATATAACTCTTGCAGGTAAAATGCCTGCTTCAATCAATAGGTGCAGGCTCTTTTTTAGTACCTAGAATAATGAAGACTACAGCAGGGGCTGAGCTTTTTCTTACAAAGCCCCGCAGTTATGGAACAGCCTTCCAATTAGTGTTTGGGACACAGACACAGTCTCAATCTTTTGTTAATAGCTTTTCTCTTAGGTAAAGGGAGGGTTCATGGGTGTAGTGACTTCTGGTAACCTGGGTTGTTTGGATGCTGTGCCCCCCTACTCTCAGGCATTCACTCAGGCTTATTGTCTCACTTGGATAGCCCAATGGTTGCAGTGAAAATAATTTACATTCTACATATTTAAAGCAAAACAACACCAATGAAATAAATAGGGTTGCTCATTAGGGATAAATCTAAATCCACATCCAGATATTTGTAAAGCTGCTTTGTGACAATGTCCATTGTAAATAAAATTTTATTGATAGTTGAAATATTTCATATTCTTTATGAAAGTTTTATGCCTAGATTTGTCACATATGTTGTATTCTTAGCATTCCTTGAGTTATGATACAGTGGATCTTGTGACATTAGCAGCTTGGTGGTGCTGGGATTTGAACTCACAACCTTCCAATTAAATACCAATGTATTAACCACTGAGCTGCCACTGAAATGGCTGTGTGTGTTAGTACAAACCAACAGCAACACAGTTGTATTTAATATGGCCCATCAAGGGGGACACAAAGTTGCAAGCAATGAGGTGGTTGAGCAAGCCCTGTAAGTTTGAGGATTCACAGCTCCGTTGTCCGTACTGGCCTGAAACGATCAAAATGTTTAAAATTCACAAGAAGGTAGTTCAGTTCATTTGGACCACGTATTTGCGACTGAAAAGATAACTAATTGCCGAATGTGGTTCGCTGACAGTGCAGAAACAGAGGCTTTGGGCAGCATTCATATAAAAGATGCACTAAAAGAAGTGTCACTTATGGACATTTGTGAATTCCCAACATGGAGTTCCACATCTACTTTTGGCAGCGGTCCATTGGTGAAAGACCCATGCTGCCCCATTCTCGCTCTATGAAAGTTATTAGTGGAGGAGGAGCAGACTGTACAGTTAATGTCAGGGTTGCCAGATTGGGCAAGTATATCCAATACTCCATCACCATCTTGATTTATAGACAATAATCTGAATTATATATAATAAATTTATGCAAAATGGCAACCTGTACATGCAGACAATGTGCTAATGAGAATCACGTGGATACCTTTTTTATGTGCATGGGCAGGCACATTGATACCGTCCAATATAGTGATCATCCCTTCTGCCCTGGTGAATGTATTATTCACTCACTATGAGCACTTTTATGGTGAAATGCTACAGAACACTGGCATCTGCTAACTTTGAGTTGGCTTTTCTTCACCAGCATTGGTAGCCTTATTACACATCGCTCACCGGAAGTTCAGGGGTTCTCAAACTTTTTGCAACCAGGGACCCCTGTATCTATAAAAATCAATTCCATAGACATACTCAGTACAGACATAATTTGAACATTGTTTAACTGTGTCCAATAATATTTTGTCTGTTTATTAAAACCATAGAGGTCTAAACTGTAAACTAGCACTGATAGACACTCTTAAACAAACCACAGCATGGAATGCACTCTTTTACACAGCAATGGGTCACAGTGCAATTCACTATGTCTCAGTGCAAAGATTTTATCGAGAGCTTTACTGTTTTATTACTAGCATTATAACAACTGTTCTAATCTGCTGAAGTTGATCACTCTGTGAGGGAGCTGATCAACACCTCATTCCAAGCAGGGGGGATTTTGTCAGCACTGGTTTCTAGCTATTAATGCTTTGCTGTTTGTTGGTTATGGTTGACAGTTTGATCAAAATCTCCAGCAGGCCAAGTTCTAACCTGCTATGTTAGGGTGGGCTGGTAGGAATTATAGGTAACCAATGTAATTAAGAGCATTTTGTGTGTACCCTAGAGTTTGTGTCAGGGAAATTAGGGGACAGAAGAGCAGCATTTCTAAAGGGTATAGTTGTAACAACAGCCACATTTGTATTAAGTAGAAATTCATTTGCACTGAAACAAACAAAAAATAATAATAAATTATATATATATATATATATATATATATATATATATATATATATATATATATATGTGTGTGTGTGTGTGTGTGTGTGTGTGTGTTTGTGTATATATGTTAATATAACCTTTAATATATAACCATAACATTTGTGTTCATTCTATCAAGTCAAGTCAAATGTTATTTATAAAGCACATTGGAAGACAAAAGTAGTTAATACAAAGTGCTGTACAAAACATCATATAACATTGCATGAAATAACATCATAAGACAAAGAATAAAAATAAGTTTTAAGAGAAGATTTAAAAACAGTGCGGACCTCACATGAAAGGGGAGACTGCTCCAGCGTTTGGGACCAACCACAGAAAAGGCTTGGTCACTCTTTGTTTTAGGGCTACAACAGGGGACAGACTGTAGATGAAGAAGTTGATTACAAGTTCTTGGTGTTCTGGTAGGAGAGTACGGGTGAAGAAAGTCAGTAATGTACTGTTCTATAAGCTTAGTTCACAAATAACATGAAAACCAAAAGTGTGTTAGAAAATCTGTTTTCCATTTCCGCAATTTCCCTGTAAAGAATGTTAAACAAGAATCTCTTCAGAGAGTGACCAAGGAGGATGGTGGGATCATCAGAATCAGTATGACCTACGGTCATACAGAGCACCACAACACCATCATGAAATTGTTTCTTTAATCAATGTTCTCCTTCTATTGGAAGGATGGGAATCATCCCCAGAAATCATTGTTATGAATGTTCTTTAAGGATTCAGTTGATGCACCAACAACTTCACCAGCTGTGCACATATCTATACACTGAGACTGGAGAGATTAGCTGGTTTTAAGACACCAAGCATCCATGGCTCTTGGCATTAGTGTTTGGACCATGTGGCTGCAGCCCATACATAACAGTGGCTGGATGCACGTTTCTCTAACCCCTTGTCTCATTCAAGTGTTGCTTTCTAGTTGTTTAAGCCACGTGAGTTAAAAACAACATGACTCTTCCTGGCAGGACCGAATTTAAGATAGGGGAAACAGAAGCACACATCCTTCAAAACAGAGAACTCTAACCATGGTTGTAATGCGTACCAGCCAGCATTAAATGATGGTGATGCAGCATCGAATGCATGCTTTGGATAGCTAGCTCATATTGGCTGGGATGATGCATCATTGTTCAAGGTGGGCTGAGAATGGGGGAGGGAATTGATTCAAGGCAGCGCTTGTGCAATGCACAGGGACAGAAGCAGAAGTGGGAGGAGCAGTAGAGAGAACCTGTGATGTGCTAGCAGCAGCATAACTACCTCTAGTTAGCAGCAGCACTAAGCTTACCTTTAGGCACTAAGTACCGATACGTCACAGAACAACAGCATTCAAATACAAACTGTACGATTGTGCTAGTACTAGCTAAGCTTATGTTGCATCATATTACATTTGACAGCAAAAAACTAAATTTCCTTTTTCAGTCAGCGTTTTCTATTGCTGATGTTTTTCAGGCTTAAAGGTCAGTTCTTCTGGTTAAAGTCATGCTGAATAATCTGAACGGCCCATCCAGAAAATTGACTTAAACAACTGCTTAACACATCTCTGAATAGATGTATGTTTCTCCTTGTAAATTCTGAGGTAACGTTTGGACATAAGTCCCAAACCTAAGCTGCCATCTCTGAATATGACCCTAAAGTTTTCCATATTTAGAGTAGCATTATGCACATGCTTAAGTCTATTTTTGGTTGACCCATTCAATGGTTGACCCACTCAACCCCACTGCAAGATTGCTAGAACTTTCTTGAGTAGAGGTGTCCGAGGTGGTGGTTTTTTTCCCCAATAGCATCTACAGGTCAATCCATTAACAAGCAGTAAAACAGTGTTTAGGGTTAGATTATGTTTGATACATTGGTACTATTTCACACTCTGACAGTTCTTTAATATAATGAACATAATGGCAGTGAGAGAGGGAGTGAGAGAGAGAGTGTGTGTGAGAGAGATAGTTTTTAACTGAATTATTACAAAAGTTTGGTTTTGTATATTAGTACACACCAAGTGTCACCTGAAATCAGTGAAACAGAGGAAATCAGTGAAGAAAATGAACCACATTCTATACGCTTCATCATAACCCTAACCCTGACCCATTATAAACAGAACAAACCGACACCAAACACACAGCAGGATATGAGCCATGCCATTTTAATGTTATATTTGCAACACAAGAACCTTAGAAATGGATAAAATTAAATATATACAAAAATAATAAAGCATAAATGTAATGTAAACGTACATTGAATAACTGCACGGATTATTTACCCAGCACTGCCAAGCTACCACTGTTGGGGCCCTTGGGCAAGGCCCTTAACCCTCAGTTGCTCAGTTGTATAAATGCGATAAATGTAAGTTGCTCTGGATAAAGGCATCTCCCAAATACCCTTAATGTAATAAATGGTAAATGGTGCACTTATATAGCACTTTTATCCAAAGTGCTTTACACTGTGTCTCATTCACCCATTCTCACACACACTCACACACCAATGGTAGCAAAGCTGCCATGCAAGGCGCTAACTTGCCATCAGGAGCAACTTGGGGTTCAGTGTCTTGCCCAAGGACACTTCGGCATGTGGAGTCATGTGGGCCGGGAATTGAACTGCCAACTCTACGATTAGTGGACAACCCGCTCTACCACCTGAGCCACAGCCACCCCAATGTAATGTGTGGAGAAATTTATTTGAGTTTAATTTGGATTATTTGTGGACTGTTTTTTAAACCATCCCAAAAACATGGCACCAGCAGACTTGCATTTCACATCCTCCATGTCCAAAAACTACCACAATATGGTGTAAAACTAGTAACCCTACTGGCGCTGTTTTCCCAGTGACACACACTCCAAGGAGGTGGGGTCAATTAGCATATGAACAAATCGACTAACTTCTGCGTTTAACATTTACGTATATTTTTAACATTTATTTTTATATTACCATTTACATTTATATTTCACAGTTATTTTCATTTTTAATAGCACTAAAATCAGCTAAAATGCCCAAATTCCATGGCCACTTTGACACTATAACTGGCAGAGGCACATAGCGGATGTCATTTGAAAGCTACTGAACAGTGCTTTTTAATGGGTAAATCATGCATATTGGTGGTTACAGTCTGCAGCTATTATGCTATCAGTCGACTCCTGTAATTGCAACAGGGTGCTTGTTCATTTTTGGTCATTTTTTCATACTGTTGTTTATAAATGCTCCATATTATAAGTGCCAATAACAAAGTGAAGCAAGAAAAACAGAATTAAAATTAATTTCCATAACCAAAAACAGAATCGTCTAAAAATGCAAATTAGTCTGCAGTTAAAAGAGAGACTTTAACCTTGGACTTTTTGAAAGGAAACATGGCCCGATTGAGAGAGTTGTTAATTGAAACAATGGAAAGGATTATAAAACTCCTTCAAGAAAGAAATCCAACAAGGAGTGTGGTAAAAGATGTCAATTGTTCCCAGACAAGCTGTGTCTAAAATTTGGTGCAAGTATAAACAAAATGGGAAGGTTAAAAAAGGAAAACATACGGGTCCACCAAGAAAGACGTCAAAGCGTCAGGATAGAAAACTCAAAGCCATACGCCTTGAAGACAGAAAATGCACAACAAAACAAATGGAATCAATGTTTTTGACAGAACTGTAAGAAATCGGCTGGATGAAGTGGGATTTATGTGTAGAAAAACCAAATGAAAACCAGCACTAACACCTAAACAGAGGACAACAAGGTAACAGTGCGCTAACGAGAAGCAATCATAGATTGTAGATGATTGGATGAAAGTGATATTCAGTGATGAATCAGTGATGAATCTGCATTTGCCAAGGAGATGATGCTGGAACTTTTGTCTGGTGCGGTTCTAATGAAACATACAAAGATGACTGCCTGAAGAAAACAATCAGATTTCCCCCATCATCGATAATATGGGGTTACATGTCAGGTAAAGCACAAAAGAGACCTCAACAGTCAATGCACAAGTGTACACTGAAAGTTTGGACACTTTTCTAATTCCATTGATAGAACATAGGTTTGGTAATGATGAAGTCATTGTTCAGGATGATGATGGATCTCGCCACAGAGAAAAGAGTGTAAAAGCTTTTCTTCATGAAAGGCAGATCAACTCGATGACACGGCCAGTAAACAGTCCGGATCTCAATCCCATTGAAATTTTATGGTGGAAATTTAAAAAATTGTTCCATGACGAGGCTCCATCCTGCAAAAGCTGATCTGTCAAGCGGTATTTGAGAAAGTTGGAACCATCTTGATGGAGAGATGGTTTTTCATTAGTGAAGTCAAAGAGTTCCAGCCATCATAAAAGCTGGAGGAGGAGCAACGAAGTACTAATTGTGGTCTTTTTTGTTAATCGTTATTTTTTCCTCTACTCGATTTGGATAAAAATACAACATTAATTATCCATCCATCCATCTTCAACCGCTTACTCCTTTTCAGGGTCGCGGAGGAACCTGGAGCCTATCCCAGGGAGCATCGGGCACAAGGCGGGGTACACCCTGGACAGGGTACAACATTAATTAAAAGAATTTAATTTAATTTATTTGAGGTATGCGTCACGAAGCCAGAATGTTCAGCTATTAAACAAAAAAATGTTTAGTGTCATGTATATCTGTGATTTGCTTAATTGCTACGAAGTAAAAAAAAATCCAAGTGAACATCCTATAAGTGTGATGATTCAGTCATTTTTTCCAAGGGGTTGTATATACTTACATAGAACCCCGAATATATGTGTATATATAATGTACAGTATGTAGTGTGTACAAACGAACTGTATAATCAACAGCTGTGCAAGTGCTCGTGGGCTCTCTCTCACTCTCTCTCTCTCTCTCTCTCTCTCTATGTTAGCTCTGTTTATTCACTAAAATGAACGCACCCCTGGGTCGGTAGTGAAGCCACGTCTGAATAAAGACGCACATTGAAACTAGCCAAACAGAAGAAAATGTTTAATGTCTAAACCTTTAAATTGATCTGACCTCCTGGTTTTCACTCATTTGATCACTTCTTGTAAGAATATGAATATTTCGCTTCCTTGCCAGTACCGTGTTCCCGGGTAAACGCTTATTTCAAACATATTCACACCCACACCTACACGACGTGCGCTTAATGAAGCCATCAATCTCGAGATTAGTTTAGCGAAGTCTCTTTTTGGCACAGGGCGCACTGGGCCAAAACTTGATTTACTGACAAGCGCGCGCACAAATTCCCGAAGCCAAACGGACACCCTTCCCTGATTTTACACACGGGAGATCCGGTGCTCAATTCCGGTGTAGACGTCTGTAGATATTTTAAAAACAGATATATTTATAAACATTTACATATACATGTATTTAACTTATCTTAGTTGATCCTTGGTGAGTAACGTCTGATCTGATGTTGTAGAGTCTAATCTTCACCAGGGTTGTTTCCGCGTGTTGTTTTGATGCCTGTATAGTGATGAAGCGCTGTTCATATGGATTGAGCCCTCCAATACTACAGTGTTACGTTTAAAAAGCTTCGATTTGGCCCAAATACAGGGCGAATCCAACCAAGGAACGTACACTGATTGGTGTGATGGAAGACTATATCTTAATGAAACTGGAAAGAACACTTCAGCCACGCCCGTCTGGTCTTATCAGTTGTTTAGTCTGAGATGAAACTGCCTCTTCGGGATAACGTTAACATTGAGGCATCACAAATTACAGATTGTTAAGGAAAAAACTGAGAACATAAAACGTTGGGCCTCTAATTTGGCACTGGTAATGCCAAATGTATTTATATGGTAATGTATTTAAATATAATTAAATATCATTTTATTTTTTCAGTATACTCCAACGTTAGCAAATTCTATTGAAAAAAAAAAAAGCCTACACAATAATCATGAGTTTAGTAAATAATGTTCTATTGATTTTTTTTATTGATGTTTTGAAAGACTCAAATTGTTCATATATGTCATATATATATACATTTCAAACAACATTCGCTTGGCTTAGGTTAATTCAAAGGTAAAAAAAAAAAGGTTTAAATATCCTCAGGTTTGAACACCCTACCTTTTTAAAGAATAATTTGAATCTATTCGGCAATTCTTTTTGTTTAAAACACAGTTTTATTATCAATTTCATAAATGAACCACCGAGATATTTCCAGAAGCTGAAATCCTTAATTCTTCTCTTTTTTTAAATAGTTTTGCTCATAGTCCCATAAGAGCATATAGAATTCGTTCTTATTCTAACAGAAATACACACACACACACACACACACACACACACACACACACACACACATTCCATCCGAATACATCCCTCCTTAATTTGTGCTTCGCGTCTACACATATCCGCCCACAGCGGGGCCTAAAGGACTGTACTGACACCCATCCCCCCCACCTCACCCTCACATAAAAAAAATATAAAAATAAAAAAAAGTTAAAAAAGAAAAAAGAAAGAAAAAGAAACGACAAGAAAAACAACAAATACTGCATGTGCGTACATTTAATTATGTAATATAAGACATGTATAAATTATAATAACTTGTCCTTCAATCTTTCCAGTTTTGGGGACCATGTTAATTAACTTTTTTTTTTTTTTCATTTAATTTGAATAAGTGCAACTGCACGATGCTTTCTCTAAAAGAATATACTACTTTATTAAACGTGTCCTCCAATACGCAAAGGCTAGCTTCATGACTGGAAAATGTCATTGTTTACACAGTTTTGCACAGCAGGCTGTTGGAGCTTGGAGAGTTCGGGTCGTTCATGCGGAAAAAAAAAAAGGTCCGTGACTGTTTTCATGTGTCTTATCTGGTCAAGGGTACTTGCTCCCTCTGGTCAACAGAAGCGGACGGCGACTTGTTGAGAAAGGCCGGCGAGAACATAAGGAAAGCATCATCTCTGCTAGTGGGCGAGCACGTGACCTCTGCGTTTGTCGGCGACCTCTGCGCAGTCCCGTTTGATTGACAAGCGAGGCACGAGCAAGCGCTCCCGCCGGGACCGAAGACGTGACCCGCGCTTGCGTACACCGACGGGTGTCGGAACGCGCAAAGCAGCTCGGGACGCGGATAAGGATGAGAAAGGAGCCTGAAAGTGTCCAATGAGCGCAAAGGGTTAGCGAACGCAGGCGCTGCAGCTGCGGCAGCTGAACCCCCTGCCAGGCCACTCAGAGGAGAGTAGTAGGCCACAGGGAGATGGGAAGAAAACGAGTATGGCAGGTTGCCCGCGTGGCTCACCATGTAGCTGTAAAAGGCGGGGTCGGCTGGGTGAGGCCAAGTCATCGCCAGCCGCTGCCTCTTGTCCTTCATACGCCGGTTCTGGAACCAGACCTGAAATTAAAAGCACACCCACGCCTATTACTTGCTCAGTTCTTCTGTGTGTATGCTTTATATTGTTAATTGAGTCAGGATGCTACCAGTGAAGGATGCTTTGGAAAGTAATAACATGATAGGAAAATGATAGAACTATAGCCTGCAATTATTCTGCAGTTTAAACACATTAACTTAACAGTTCAGTTCATTAATCCCGCCTGATATTTCATTATTATTTGCGCACGAATGTTTTTCATATAAGGGCCTCCTGTATCACTTCTACCTTAATGGTGGTTTCCGGCAGATTTAGGGCGGCCGCCAGTTCACATCTGCGTGGACGGGACACGTAATTCTCCCTGTAAAACTCCTTCTCAAGTCGAGCTATCTGCTCCCTCGTGAAAGCTGTGCGGTAGCGTCGCATCTGATCCGATCCGTACGGAAGACCCCCGGGGCATGTGTTCACCTTCCCAGCATCCACTGCGCTCTCGGTGCTGCGACTCGGAGACTCCCGTCCTGTAGGAATCAGTGATGTGCTATTTTTAGGCTTTCTGATAATCCGACATCTGGACTAATATTATTACAGGTTCATTTAAATATTACTTTTACATGAATACGTTCAGATCTACTTATAATATTATTTAATCGTTTATTAACAGGGGGAAAAAAACCCAAGAAGTGCTACATGATAAATTTCTGTTTTCAGATATACCCGCAGCAGTCTCATTGTAAGCCTAACAAAATCATTCAAATTAGAAACAATACAGTATTAAAACAACAATATAATACTTTTTTCTGAGTTTGTTTTGTGTAGCCTAATGATGTTGATTATAAGAATAATACTACTAATAATAATGATAATCATCATCAAAACAAACTCAGAAGAATTATCTGGTTTCTTATAGGCCTATGGTAACTGCAATAAATGAAATAAAGTCTTTAAAATATATCACAGTGTAAATAATAGACATTTGTTGACAGTTCTCGAATTATTTGAAATGGGTAGCAATATTTATTTTATTTTTGTTTAATATACTTTTGCAGTGATGACTGACTTGTGAATATGTTACGCATAGTCTGTAGTCTGTGGCACTGTGTCTTACGAACAAAATAATTATAAGCACTGACATATACTCACTGGTCACTTTATTAGGAACACCTTTACACCTGCTCGTTCATGGAGTTATCCAATCAGCCAATCATGTGGCAGCAGCACAATGTCTAAACTCATGCAGATACAGGTCAAGAACTTCATGACCACATCGGGTTTAATCCTGTCAGCCAAGGACTGCAATCTCAGGCTACAGTGGGCACAGGCTCACCCAAACCGGACATTAGAAAATTGGAAAAGCATCATCTTGTCTGATGAATCTCGATTTATGCTGAGACATGCATTTGGCAGGGTCAGGTTTTGCCCTAAACAGCATGAATCCATGGACCCAACTTCCCATGTGTCAACAGCTCAAACTGCTGGTGCTGATATAGTAATGTGTGAAATCTTTTCTTTGCACACATTGGGTCCCTTAATAATAGCAAATCGAGCATCGTTTGAATGTTACAGCCTATCTGAGTATCGTTGTTGATCACGAAACCCCTTTATGGCCATGATTTACGTTTTTTATAATGGCTACTTTCAGCATAATAATGTTCCTGTCACAAAGCACAAGTCGTCTCAAACCGATTCCATGAACATGACAGTGTACTTCACTGGCCTTCTCAGACACCAGATCAGAATCCAGTAGCGCACCTTTTGGGACCTGGTAGAACTGCAGCAGTGATTAAGAATGTTTCCAGCACCTTGTGAAATCAGTGCCACGAAGAATTGCTGCTGTTAGTATTAATCCAGGATTAGTATGGTTTTCCTAATAAAGTGGCCAGTATCTGTATGTATGTATGTATGATTGACACCAATTAATAAATTCCGGACGCAGTGATCGAATAAACTATGTGTCAACACCAAAAGCACGCAGTAGGTACTTTAAAAAACAACAACAACAAACACACACACACACACACACACACACACACACACACACACAATGCAGCATGTACATCACGTACGATTCAAGGAAAGCAACATAAAGATCGGTCTTTACCTTGGGCATCCATGCGTTCAGGGGTGCAGCTCGCATCAGTCCCGTCATAGAAGTCTGATTCTGCGTCGGAGCTGCTTGCTTCTTTCTTGGGAAGATCTGAGAGCTCTTGGTCCTGCGCACACGGCTTACTTGTGTGTCTCATTTCCTTAAAAGTGCCGCTCAGCTCTTCCGCCCTCGTCTCGTGTACTCGGTCTCGTGAATACGGGAAACAGTCCGGGGTGGTGCAGATTCGCCGAGCCGCCTTGTCTTGTTGCTCGTCAGCAACTTCGGAGAAATTCGAGCCCAGATATGTGTCAGTGTGACCACCCTCGGTCCTCATCAACCCGTCCTTTAGACTTTCCATAACCTATTACTTTCGGTGCAAACGAAACACTTGGTCGCGTGAAGCACGCGGGAGAGGAAAAGCAGTGAGACAGGCGATCGCACGAGCTGTGTTGAGCGCGGCGCGAGCTCTGGGCCGGATCACCGTTGCCCTCCCTCTCCTGTTGTGGAAATGTCATTCTTAACAGGGCAAAGCGTCATAACAGAAAGCACAGTGACGCCACACATGTGAATAAACAGACGAGGGTGAGCAGCTCAGATAAAAAGGTGGCACGGGGGCGGGGGTCAAAAGTTTAAAAATATGACAACACTATAGGTAAAGCAGTACCGCATGATACCCACTATAAGAAAATACATCCCGGCATCCAGGAGCAATAAGTTATACCATTATAGGCCTAGAGGTTTTTTTTTTTTTTTTTTTTTGCGAATTTAATGTATTTCTTTTGGAAAATTCAAGAAAGTCCAGGAATAAAAAGCACATGGTGGGTGCTAGGTTGTGTGCTCGTGTATACAAGATCAGTGTATTAGATGTTACGATCAACTACCATTTTAGAATAATCTGCATATATATATATATATATATATATATATATATATATATATATATATATATATATATATATATAAAAACAACAAAAAAAACAAAGACAGCTTGAAATCGGGTTGAGAACAATGCAACAATGCGAAAATGAAAAAGAATTAGTTCTGTTTATTGTGGGTCACCAACCAACCAACCAACCAACCAGGACAAGGTGGCGTCTCTTCTTCCCTGTCAATCATGTTGCCTCGCAATTCAGAAATTCAGCGTTTGTGGGCGTGGCTTTTTTTTTTTTTTGGAGGAAACCGTGAACATAGCATCTATTTTAAAATGTAAAGAGTTTGTCTGAGTAAACTTCCACGATTGATTAGACCTTTTGAACTTTAGCATTTTAAATCAAACCTAGAGTCCATAAAAAAAATTCCATTTGTATAGCGTTTAGTCATAGCGGTACTCATTCAAATACTCATTCACTCAGTGATTGTAATTCGAATATGCTTCCGTTTTAATAATTGCAATGCAAATGCATACGAATCAAAGGGTTCAAATAATGAGAAGGCAGCACCTTTTTCGGTCGACTGAGATAAAAGTTCTACAAATTTAATAATTGTTCATACCTACTAATCATGGGAAGATGTGCAATAACTAAGATCTTTTTTATTTTATTTTTAAATGTCTCCAATTGCCTGCAGATAAATACAGTCAGGAATGTCAGTCCAGGAATACATGTGTTCCTCGGAGCAATGCATTCACCGTGTTACACAGAAGGTGTAAAAGTCAGTTTAATTGGATTTGTAAAGTAATGGAAGTAATGGGATGAAGTTCTAGAATGATTACGTTTTGAATTGTGCAGTCAGAAATACCACTCTTTCACTTAAAAAAACCAAACCCTTAGGTGTAGCCTAATTATACGGATTAAAATGTCCTGTTGATATATGTGACACAGTATGATGCATGTGGGTCCTGCATTAATTACACGTCACAAGCTCACTAGTTCATAAAACTTATACGCATGTTTGGAAATAACTACTTCCATGCTCTTTACTTTACTTTGATTTGCTCTTAGCCTGGTGTCGCCTGCTACATCACTGGTGCATCACTCCAGCAGCTAACATCTGTGTATGAGTTACACTTTGTATCCTAACATACTTTAGAAGTCGTTTCAGGCAGTACCTAAACTAACTACTTAGTAATGGTAGATTTCTACTTTCCATTGCTAAAGACGTAATTAAGACATTATTATTAATAATAAATAATTGCACAACCTATTTAGCCTTTAAAAAAACCCAGAAAGAAGTAAATGACACCGTTGTATGTGGCTATGATGACTATGATTTTCTATAGTCAAAGCTGTCCTTGTGCGCCCTCACCTGTTCAAGCTAAAAATGACACAGGAGGTATTTTATGTTATTCGACCCCCCCCCCCCCCACTCCTCTCTCTCTCTCTCTCTCTCTCTCTCTCTCTCTCTCTCTGTCTCTCTCACACACAGACACACACAATTTTTTGATGGCTATTAAAAATTTATTTAGTCACAAAAATATTGCTGAAAAATTACGAGAGGCACAAATTATTGTATTATTGTCTAATTATTTAAAAAACAAAAAACAAAAAAGCATATTTATGAAGCACCCATATATTATCCATATAATTTTCGCATTTATGCATACAATTCCAGTCATATTTAAATTTGAAGATAAAATCGATCCCGAACGTTATTTATGCTGTGTGAAGCGTAAATATAAATATTAAAGATGGAATATTTAAGAGGTATTTTACCGCAGTGCCTTTTCTACAGCTCACTGTAACACTTCTGTCTTGTTCACAAAGAAATGATCATGAGCTTATGCGCATAAAAAAAATCATCCAGAGTAAAAAGTAGGCTGCAGTACATTTAGCTAATTAAAAGCTTTTCATACTTGAGAAATGAACCGCGTTTGGGAATAATGACTATAAATGTACATTTAAACGATCCACGAAATGTCGTAGGCCTATTTTGAGAATAATCCATATACTACAACACGATTTGTCCAGTATGATAGTTTGAGACTGTAACGTCAAATATTGGTCTTACAATACGCAGTAAAGTTACAATGTTAAAATAGCCTAACTCTTAGATTACACCGAAGTCATTTCTCCTTTACAATTAATAGAAATCCTTCAAAAATTAATTTTAGGACCTCCTGATCATTTACTATATAATCAATAACGAATTTGTTTTTATGAACACTTTTAGCACTCAAAGTTGAACATGAACGCAACATATCTAAGCTTGCCTTAACGCTTAACTTGAATTCAGTGTAGTGCATCATTGTAGGTACCCCCCCAACCCGGATATTACCACTTTACTAGGAACACCTATACCCCTGCTCATTCATGCCATTATCCACGCCAGCCTGCAGCACAATGGCAACAGCACAAGGCACCAAGTCATGCCTATACAGGTCAAGGGAAAATGTGACTTGTTGTTGTTGGTGTCAGTATTTCAGAAACTGCGGATATCCTGGCAGTGTCACGCGCAACAGTCTTTGGAGCGACAAACAAAACGAAACAAAACCAAACAACAACAACAACAACAAGAACAACAACAATATGTTCTATATGCAGAAATGCCATATGAGTGATCTGCCTGAACGAAAATTATTATTATTATTATTATTATTATTATTATTATTATTACTACTACTACTACTACTACTACTACTATATTCACTATTTATTATTATTACAGAAATGTGAACTTTCAACTTTTAGCATCACTGCACACACTCAGAGACTCCGCCTCTCTAAGATACTCTTTTTATACCCAATCATCCTACTAACCTGTTCCCAATTTCCCTACTTAGTTCCTCCAGCTGTTTCTGTTTATTAACACTTACTTTTCCAGCCTTTTGTTGCCCCCGTCCCAACTTTTTTGAGACGTGTTGCGGTCATGAAATTCAAAATTACCTAATTTTTTTTTCCGAAAATGGTACATTTCCTCAGTTTAAACATTTGCTATCTTTTCTATGTTCTATTGTGAATAACATATCCGTTTATGAGATTTGCATTCTCTTTTTGTTTACATTTTACACAGCGTCCCAACTTTTTTGGAATTGGGGTTGTACATTATCTAATATTATCTCTAAATATTATGTTACAGTGACAGTAGGTTGGATGTTGAACAGTAATTTGACAAATCGTGTGGGATTCAAAGTTTAAGCATGTACACACACTTTTAAAAACTATTTATTTACTTATTTATTTATTTATGCCCAATAGGTATACTATGTGGTATAACCTGGCCTTACACTATGTTACAGGCTTGACTATACAATCTTCTATAGTTTATAGCTGTATATTTAGAACAGATCAAATCCAGTCCGTTTCTCAGACTTCATTCAGACTATTGTGTCATCAATATTTGAGTGAGTTTTGAAGGTACCAATCCATCTTTGTTCAATTTTCCCTTTATAGCTCTATTACAACTATAAAAACATAGAGTTTTTTGGGTTGATCTTGTTATGAAATATTCCATAGGTCATAAATGCCATCAGCATACTATAGTAGAGGGCCATACTGTGACCATACTACATTTGAGAGCATTTTCCTGTCAACTTTGGAGGAAATCCACCTTAAACTTTGCCTTTCTGTCCATTAATAAATAATTTTAGGTGTGTGTTAATTTCTTTTAATGGACCTTTTGGGTCCAAACTACATTTCTCTATGTATCTTTTATACATAATTTACTATTACTGTAGCCTATATTTTTCAGTTAAAGCATTTATAGCAATCTTTGAACTATGGATTTTTGTGACAAAATATTGATGACAAAATGTTCTGAATCAAGTTTGGGAACAGTACATTATCTGCGATACCATACTGTATAGTTACAGTTATATAAACAATATTCAACCTCAGACAGTATCAGACACCAGACACCACACTGAAAAGTCTAATACCAGTGTAACAAAATATTTAACACACAATGCATACTATAAATTAATGCAAACTATATTACAGTTACATTTATAATCAATTTATAATCAATTAGAATGCAAATATGTCTTTTAAAAAAGCATTTCGAATCTATATGTCACTTTTGGCTTCCCATAGTCAGAGCTCCGCCTCATTGTAACGCTTGCGCGTTTGACAGAGAGATCAAGAAAGTCCGAGTGTCTGATGTTGTTCAAGTCACATGATCCTTGTCCCCTGCCACGAATGCCCGGTGCAAATTGAACAGGGGAAGAAGATCAGGTAGTGAAGATGCTGTCTGATTTGAGTTTACAAAATAGAGTTTACGGGTACGGCTCGAGTTCATCCCCCGCGCATGCGCAAAACGTCACATGTTGAGAAACCTACGCGCCCAGGGTTATACAAATCAAATGCAAACCCATCAAAACGAACATTTTTATCCTAACATTTAAAAAAAGCAAAGTGTTTAAACGTCTGTTATTATGAATAGTATTCAGTATGGTGGTCTAAACATCCTCCATTTTGCTTCCTCGAAAAATGCACTTAAGATGATCTGATTAAGAGTACTTTCCTTACTTAATATGGAACATGATTTCCAATTTTGCATTCACAGTGGGTGGGTTAGTAGCAGGTAGGGGACACGGACCAGGTAAGTGACGGGGCCAGTTGTATTGGAGGCAACATGCATGCAGCACTCACACAGAATTTTAGACTCTTCTTCATGCTGATAGTTTAACAGGGTTTCCCCCCGTTTTTTTCAAGACGTGTATCAAAGGTGTTTAGGTTAGCATGCACGTTTGGAGAGAGTGAGACAATGCCATTTGTACAGCTACTCTGATAATGACGGGCTAATGAACGTTGCTGCCACTGTGGTAGAAAAATAGACATGTTTGGATGACGTTATACGTGACATTTCATACCAATCTTTCTGGTTTTACATTTCTTTGGATTAACAACAACAACAACAACAACAACAATAATTTTCCTGTAAAATGTGTGAAATGTTTACACTGCGGATTCGTTCCTTTGTTCCGACAAGTAAACTAAATTACCTTCTTTCTCTTGACGTCTCTCTCTCTCTCTCTCTCTCTGTGTGTGTGTGTGTGTGTGTGTGTGTGTGTGTGTGTGTGTGTGTGTGTGTGTGTGTGTGTGTGTGTGTGTGTGTGTGTGTGTGTGTGTGTGTGTGTGTGTGTGTGTGTGTGTGTGTGTGTGTGTGTGTGTGTGTGTGTGTGTGTACACACACGCACACACACAATGCCCCGAATAAAAGGCTCTTCTTCAAAGCCAGTAAATATGTTTGCCTTTGGAGCACAATATAGTAAAATAAAAGAACCAGCCCTTCGGCGTGTATGCAGTGATGCTGAAGGTTTCTGCCCATGCTACAGTATTTGAGGCGTTGGGAGTGAGAACGGGTTGCAGGATGGATTCCTATAGGTTGCTCCTGGCCTCTTAAACTAGGCTACCAACACTGACACTTAAGCTTTAACACTATTAGCATCCAGAGCTGTAATGAATGTCAACGAACGAGTTTAAAACGGAAATTTTGAATTGACATATTTTGTAGTTTAACATATTCAGGTACTGACCAACTCAAAGCCATAGTTCAAGGTCAAGGAGTGGCAGTTGTAGTCCAAAAACCGCCTTTTTCGGTTATAGGTTCTCAAAACATTGTTAGGTTATAGGCTATACGAATAGCCTACGTGAAGTTTCTAGCCTATTTATCGTTCGAATGTTATAAATATAGGGCTATTAATTACACTGTGTGTTAACTGTAGGTTTTTTTGTACTCGTTAAATTAAGCTATATAACTTATAATTATAAATATAACGTCTTAGCAAGTTATACATTTAGGCTGTCATACATTTATTTATTTATTTATTTATTTTTAAATGCTTTCATATAGGCTAGGCCTGCTATAAAACAAAACAAAAAAGGCAAGCTTATTAGTTTATATAAAACCTAACACTGGTTATTTATTATCTTTATTTAAAATGATCAATTTATAAGCGGACACTTTAAAAAAAAAAGTATAGCCTAAGTAAGGCGCTCACTTCACCTAATGTTTAAAATCTACACAAACATCAGACTGCATTAGATGAAGCCTATAACAGTCCAACACGACACAAACTTTTAGGTCACTTATCAGTTGCTGTGAATCTTCCAAACCTCTTCTTTAATGCTAGGATCTGGACATTGGCCTTGTAGTTCCCCTGATTTGGAGGGGAATTAGGGTTAAATTTCATTAGGAATTTTAGTCTACTAAAACTAGACTTCACATCATCACGATATGCGGCGTGAAGTTAGTTATTCAGAATGTATGTTTGCCTCGTTGAAGGAATTTTTAAAATAATTGTAGGCTACATAAAACTCTTGCTGCTTCATTACTGGTCGATAGCGTGTTTTGGAGTGTTTACTACCAACACACAGGGCTTAATGCCGTGGAGATAGGACATCATTTAGTACGGGGGTTTTGTAATTCATGTTCACTTTTATTTTACAAAGTGATCTTAATATAAATTACAAAATTTATTTGGCTTGATTCATTTTAGGCTATCATATTGCATATATTGTAATGTCTATGTAAAAATGAGTAATTATTTGGATGATTTAGTTTAATTAAATCTGATTATTTTATTATTTTTACGGAGTCCAAAAAAAAGGCAGGAACCAACAAGAGTACCGAGTAGTACTATCTCTAATCTTTGGTTTTCATTTTCATGTGTGTGTGTGTGTGTGTGTGTGTGTGTGTGTGTGTGTGTGTGTGTGTGTGTGTGTGTGTGTGTGTTTGTTTAAATCAATAAGTAAATACAAGTAAATCACGTCTTTGTTATTTAACTCCCATTGGTACCTGACTCTTCGGACACCCTGTAGTTCGATTAAAATAAAGTGATATACATTTATACAAACAGAGAATACGAAATTTCGTTTAAAATATTGGGTTAATGCCCAAGAATAAGTAATGAGGAGTTTGATTTTTAGACACGAATAAAGTTCAAGTGCTTGCTATGAATCAAGGCATGAATAAATTGATAAATAATATAATTACACCAAGTGGACCATTTTTTGTATTGCTGAAAAAAATGAATTGAAAAGAATTTAAATTCTTCTGTGCGTCCTCCTAAAATTACGGATAAAACGTGTGCACGCGCAAACTCTTTTGCTCTTCAACCTGCATACTGGACTTCTTTCCGCGTAAGATATCCTATAGGCATCTGTACAGACGTTACTTTTCACACTCTTTGGACAAAACCCGCTCCACACTTCTAAAAAAAAAAAAAAATAAATAAATAAATAAAAAGAGAGAGAAACTGGCGATTTTCTATCGAAGTTATTCAACTGCAAGGAGCCGCAGCAAAAAATTACTGTTACTAAAATGAACGGATTTACCTCTCTTTCATACAATGCATCATACAAACAGAAGACCAGTAAACGTAGAAGTCATTTCAGAAGCGTTTAAATCAGTGGACCATTATTTTTTCACTGAGACGCTCCTTCAAATCCTGAATGGACCAATAGGTCAGACATTCAACTTGACCTTGGCCAGGCCGCATATAAAACACACACACACACACACACACACACACTGTTGTCTGTCTTAGTATCTCATAAACTCAAGGGAAGCCGCCAGGACTTTAATTACATTAGCAAAAGTGAACGTTTCTTTTTAGCACTGAGATTCTTTGCGGTGAAATGTATGTTTGTTGTATAGGGCATTAAGTTTCGGTGGTAAATACTGATATATCTGCACAAAATGTGAAATGTGAGTGCGAATAAAGATATTGATAGAGATAAATCAACGCACTTTTGGAAAATACTTTTTGAGAAAATCAGTTTTGCCCATTCTGTCCATAAATACACTGAGCTGTTATTTGTACGTCGGCATGTGCTTGGCTGTTTACAAGGGTAACCACAGAATTAGTGGAAGTCAGGATTTTTGATTCCGACAGAGCAGCAGAATGTTTTGTCTGCTTTCCACTATTATAAATTATGTTAAGCCTGTAGAAATGAAGATGTAGGGCTTTAGATACATTTGCACACTTACCTTACGTACCTCTCTACCTCCTTTGACTGGAATGTTCGTTTATAGCGCCGCATTTTCTTTAGTTTAAACGCGTACGATTGAAACGTCCTCCTAGACATATCACGTGGACACACGAACCAATGAAAACACGACCTTGGGAGGCGGTTAGGGCGAGTCTGAGTATCTGGACTTCTGCTGAATTAGTTTTCTGTGCTGCTGTTCATTTCAGAAAACGTTTAAGTGACGGAGCAGCACGCGTCGATGTCCGACTGGTTATGACAACGTCACTGGTCCTGCGCCCGCGCTGGACCGACCCGGTCATGTTTTTATATGACAACTCCAGTGCTCTGGACGACGCAGTCAGGAACATGGACGCATTTGCGGGAGGCAATTTTGCACCGAGCTCGTGCAGAAATCTCATAGCTCCCAGCGCTGCCTACACGTCAAGTAAAGTGACTACTGCAGGAGTTGGTGAGCCTGGAAAACAGTGCAGCCCGTGCACGGCCTCGCAGGGATCTGGCGGCGCATCGCTGCCTTATGGGTATTATGGCAGTGCTGGATATTACTCATGCCAAGTGTCTCACTCCCACTGGGCTGGCAGTGGGGTTAAACCGTCCGCTCATTCGCCAGCCTCTGCCGCCTCGCAACACGGAGATAAATATACGGATATGACAACCCCGTCGGCCGAAGATTATCTAACTTCTCGAGCCAAGGAATTCACATTCTACCCGGGCTATAGTTCGAGTCCGTACCAGCCCGTTGCCGGCTACTTGGATGTACCTGTGGTGCAGGCTGTGAGCGGGCCATCAGAGCACAGGAACGAGTCTTCTTTACTGCCTGTGGAAAGTTATCAGCCGTGGGCGATCAGCGCTAGCGGCTGGAACGCGCAAGCCTACAGTGACAAGGAGCAACCGCATTCAAGAGACTTGTGGAAATCATCTGTACCAGGTAAAAAGAAACATCATGCATCAGATTCTTCAGGAATGTGATTCTACGATTATATAAAATATTATAACGGTAAATATTTAATGTTGCTGCTGCATGGTGAGCACAGTCATAACCACATGCATAGCATGAATTGAAATCAAATGAAATTATTTTAATGAAATAATATCAAATTTGACTTTCATACCAGTCGAATGACTTGATGTACTGATGACATTTTTTCAAACAACTGCATTTTGGATTTTCTTTCTTTCAGACGCAAGTTCTTACCGGCGCGGCAGAAAGAAACGCGTCCCATACACCAAGGTGCAACTGAAAGAACTCGAGCGCGAATACGCGGCCAACAAGTTCATCACCAAGGACAAGCGTAGGCGGATATCGGCCCTGACCAGCCTGTCTGAACGACAGGTGACCATCTGGTTTCAGAACCGGCGCGTGAAAGAGAAAAAAGTTGTCAACAAATTAAAAACTAACGGTTAAAAACAACAGAAAGGGACCATCGGGTCTACGAACGGACACACAAAGCTATACATGTCAGTAAACGTTTTAGTGAATTCTTCGTTTGCCTGGACTGCCGGTTCTCACACAATACTTTTGTCAGATTCAAATGTAACGTTGAAGCGGAGCGACGTTTTCCGCTCTGCGCCATGGCTGTGGTGCGCAGTGTGTGATTTCCACAACTCTGGACTCACTAAGAGCTTCACTAACTCTCTGTGTTCTGAAAATCCTATATTTACTCCTCTTAAAAATGACACGAATGTGGGTGCTGGCTAGTCAGTTGTTGACTGGATCCGTGCTAAAATTCAACGTTTTTTGTTTTTTTTTGCTCGTGGTCTCACACCTTGTGCTCAACGATAAATATAAGGAGAAACCTCTTGATAAATTCTTTCCCTATTTCATGTACAGTACCAGTTTAATAGGCTAATTATGTCTGTATAATTAGAATATTTTATCCTTATCCATCTAAATAGCCTTCTGGAGTGATAGAGGTCATCTGCCTGTATGTTAAACGAATGTTTTTCAGGTACGTCTCAATTAAACCACTGATATGCTCAACGATTGAACCGTTTTCTTTCGACGTCACCATCTTCAAGTCACCAAAAGAATTCTGCCTGAAATGTTCAGTCAATTTATTCACACCTTTGTAATAGGATTCGTAATTCCTCACGTCAACTCAACACAAATTGTATGTAAAAAAACGCAAATAAAATTATTACAATCTTATAGTTATTTCCAACTTCCTTTTTCATTTTGTACGGAACATGCTGATCTGCAATCATGTGTAGAGCAACATCGCCATCTACTGACGTGTGGATTGGTTCCGTTCATTAACTGTGAATACTTCCTCGAAATTGTACTGTGATTTCTGGTCCAGAAGTCGTTTCCCTTAACGCAAACAAACATAACTGTTACTTGAACTTATGAATAGCCTACATACGATATTGCAAATTCTAACCATTAGAGCAGGCATTTGACATCTTTCACTACTTTAATGCAGTTAGTTATGTAGTGAATTCAGGCTTTAGGCTTGTCCGATATAATCATATTGTCCTTACACGATATTACATTACTACGATATGCAGTGACTTTATCTCATATTATATTATATTATATTATTTTATATTATTTTATATTATTTTATATTATACTACCAGACCTGCCAACTATTAATCGTCAATAATAAAAAAAATGTGAATATTAAACAACCGAAAATCTTTATTTTAACTGCATTACTGTGGAATCACTTAAAATTCACCTTCCAGCTGATTTTTTGGGGGGATTGAGACAGTTCCATACTGTACAGCTGATAATATTATTTCTATATGCCACAAACCATAGCATACAGATAGGATAAACTGGTCATTTCAAATTAATGAATGGAATGGAATTAAAATGAGTTGTGGTTTGCTCATCTACTGTATATTATTTTCTATTAATTTTTATTAAGCAGCAAAATGGCAAAATGCATATATTATAGGGTAGAAATAACGACAGGCTGTACATAGATCGATTCATAACACATTCTTGAAATGTCTTTTATGTGTTAGAGAGGAATTTATTGTTGTTCAAAATCTATTAGAGATAAATCTAATCTTGTATCCTTTTATTACTGTTCATTACAACTTTCCATAAAAAAATCCTTGTTATATTAAGTATATATAATTACACATATTACTTAAACATCTATATATGGGGCATCTTCCCACATGTATATGTATTTACTTTAACTAAATTGGTAAAAATGTGAATCTTGACAAATGTCATTTGAATAAATTTACTGAAAAGGAGTGTTTCATAATGACAAATCAAAGTACAGAAGCCCAGTTACAGAGAGACAGAGAGAGAGACAGAGAGAGAGAGAGAGAGAAAGAGAGAGAAAGGGAGGTCTATCTGAAAGGCAAACTCATTTCTTCATGAAATCGTTCAATAAAATGCAACACTTTTTAAAACCGAAAACATGTAACAATAGCAAAAATTACCATGCAATGAGACTAAATTGTTCCACTCAGTTATAGGTTGTGATGATTTATGTCAACATGAAGTAGTGCACACACAATTTATAAATATGCTGAAGTGAGTTTTGGTGCCATTTGTGATCAAGAGAAAAACTAAAGGTAGGGGGGTCATCTTATCACAGGGGGCGTCTTCCCTCATCTATCTATCTATCTATCTATCTATCTATCTATCTATAATTCACTGGCTAAAGAATGCGTGGACATGATTTTTTTTTTTCTGAGTAAAATGATATTTCTTGCGCCCCCTAATGAGCAAATTCGAAATGGCACCTAAAATTGATTTAAAAATCCGATTGATCTGTTCATTAGTATTGCTCATAATAATGGTTCCATCATGTTCATTTAAAAGACTAAGTAAAATATTTTTTAAAAATGTAAATAATATAAGATTTGCAAATGTTTTAAATAATGCTGCTTTAAGAGAAACAGGTGATCAAAGAGGAGCTGTACAGCGAATAAGTAAGTATGGGTATTTTACCTGATGACTTGCAGGGTGATGTGGAGGAACTGCAGGTGAAACCGCTAGTACAGTTTTTCCCCTTAGTACTGAACCTCGTAATGACCCGATGTTAGATATAAAACTGAAAGAGCTTGGGCTGGCATTAAAAAGACAGGAGCATGAGATTCAACTAGCTCATCTCTGCTCTGTCAAAATTGAGGCCCAGCAAGATACTAAGCTGCGAAGTTTGGAGTCCCTACATAGACGACTTGTCCCGTTACCATGCTCTAGAGTTCCCTCTTCACCAGTGTTTGCTATTGCTATGTCTCAATATAAAACTGTTAACTTTGAGTCTTCAAATGATGGACAGCTGACCTATGATGTGGCAAAGCACATCAAACTTGTTTATTGAATCTGCTCTGGAGAAAAGTGTTCTCTTTGAGAAATGGTGCCTAGCTAGTAAGACCACAGACATCAGGCCATCTGATGTCTGACAGTGAAGCATTCAAAAGTGTGGCTTTTGCTCCGATTGTTTCTAAATGCTCACTCCAGCAACCTAAGAGTTTGGGGTATAAACTATTTCTCTTAACTATTTCTCTGTGCCTCTTACTGCTAACTCCCCTGGTAAATCTTGCCCCAACGGCTCCACAAAGCTTGTAATGTGACTAAAACTCACCTTGCATCTGCCCAGATCAAAATGAAGTCCCGGTTTGATAGGAAAAGTGTGAAACGCAGTTTTCAGCCTAGTGACTTGGTACTTGTTTTGCTCCCTGTTCCTGGTTCGGCCTTACAAGCTAAATTTGCTGGTACTTATGCTATTGAGGAAAGGTTGAGTGAGACAGATTATGTAATTTCTACCCCAAATAATAAGAGAAAGAGTAGGGTGTGCCATGTAAATATGTTGAAGTCTTACCTTGCAAAAAATGATTACATTGCAAAAACGTCTCTTACCCCTGGTGTTGTTCCTGCTGTGTCTACTGCAGTGTTGCCTGCTTTCTATTCTCCTCTAGAGGATGAATTGATCATAACCAATGACTGTTCTGCATCCATCTCAAAAACTCTGCTGTGTTGAGTAACTTGGAATCTCACCTTGCACATTTGCCTAAATACCAAAATGTGAAAGTATCACACTTTGTTTTCTGACAATCCTAGTCAAACTAGGGTACTCACCCATGATATAGACATAGGGTAACTGTCGTCCCATCAAGCAGCATTTCTAGTGAGTGAATCCTCAAAAACGAGAAGTGAAGAAAACTGAGGTTGAGTATCTTCTGCAGCATGATTTCAAAAGTCAATGTAGCTCACCTTGTTTGCTGGTTCCAAACCTGATTCATCATTCCATTTGTGTACGGATTACCGTAAGGTAAATAGCATTACCAAACCAGACTCCTTTCCTCTACCCTGAATGGTGGACTGTTTTTATACAGTCGGTTCAGCCCAATATGTCAAGAAGCTTGACCTTCTCAAGGGATACATGCAGGTACCCTTATCACCTTGTGCCTCAGAGCTTTCTGCTTTTGTCACCTCTGACAATTTTCTTTAATATTCTGTAATGGCTTTTGGAATGAGGAATGTGTTTGCTACCTTTCAGCGTTTAATGCAAAAAGTATTGTCAGGAATCCCCAATTATGAGGCCTACTTAGATGATGTTGTGGTCTATTCACCTAGGTGGGAAGAACACCTAAGTAGTCTTGAGCAAGTCTTCAATTGGCTAGCAGATGCTTCACTGACCCTAAATCTTGCAAAATGTGAGTTTGCAAAAGCTGTCGTCACATACCTTGTTAAGAAAATGTTTACTGGTAAATCCTGAAACATATTTGTTTAAAGGACATATAAGTTCCAAAGTAAATAATGTACATACAGTCCCCTCCAAAACTATTGGAACAGCAAGGCCAGTTTATTTTTTGTTTATGCTATACATTTGGGTTTGAGATCAAAGATGGACATGAGACGAGAGTTTAGGATTTCAGCTTTTATTTCCTGGTGTTTACATCTAGACATGTTAAACAGCTTAGAACATGGAACCTTTTGTTGGAAGTCTGTGACTGACTGGTGTTTCTTGCTTCCCTATGCCATAGCCCAGATGTGAAGAATATGAGATAATTGTTGTCACATACAGGGAGTGATCAGTACTTGCTATATGTTCCTGCAGCTCCTTTAATGTTGCTGTAGGTCTCTTGGCAGCCTCCCTGATAAGTTTTTGTCTTGTGCTTTTGTCCTGTTTTGGTGATTTGGTCACTGTGCTACTCCATGTTCTCCACTAGGTGATGATGACCTTTACAGTGTTCCATGGTACATCTAATGTTTTGGAAATTGTTTTATACCCCTCTCCTGATTGATAATTTTCCACAGTGAGATCCTGTATATGCTCTGTAAGTTCTTTGAGAACCATGGCGTCAGCAGTCAGATGAAACCAAGAAGATGTGAAGAAACTCGTACAGAAGCAGCTGATCTTTATTTCAGATTAATCAGAATCACTTCAGTGATGACAGTTGTATAATTACATTTGAACATGAGTCTGAATGTGATTGGTTCTTTCTGAGCAATCACATGACCCATTTGGTTATTATAAACATTATGTTGACATCTACATAACTAGATGGCCACCAGAGTCAGACTATTAGTAGCTAGCGATAACGTTAGTTAGCTATGAAAGCTGAGACTTTATAAGAAATCATATAAAGTTGATGCATGATTTCTTATATAAAGTCTCAGCTTATATTATAGTTTATATTATAAACTAAATTACCCATAATCAAGATTTTCATCTATATGGTCATTTTTCTCCAAACCGACTTCTATGACAAGCACCTCGTTTCGACTGAGCGACTGACATACTGTGTTGTGAATCTTACTGTAGTTAGTTGGCGAGTTAACTTTTCTCATACTTTGAAGGTTTCCCAAAGAGAAACAGTTGAGGAGGCAGCGGGAAGGAGCTGTAAGAAGCTCAGGTTTTTCCACAAGTGAGTATTTGCTAATTTCATTCCATTTACTCAATGATGGTCAATTGTTAGTACTTAAAGTTGCACTATTCTGATTTTTTTCAGTATTTCAGAGTGAACGAGCTGGGTTCTGACCTGGAGCACAAGAAAAGTTAAAATGATGGGGTTGAAGATGGAAAAAGGAAAAAAATTCCACAATGAAAAAACTTTGTGCACAGGCTTGACGTCACTTTGAGGCGATGCCTGACAGAGCAAGGATATTCCATTCGACTTGCTTCGATTCCTCTCTCCTCACATCTCATCTTCGCATCCTTCCCTCACATTCTAAGTAGGTGGAGCTAAGACGCAAGGAAAGGAAGCAAGGAAAGGAAACTAGGATGCACAAATGAGAAATGAGAAGCACCCTATGACCAGCACCACCTTCTTCTTCTTCCTCTTCTTCTTCTGCTCAATTTACAAATGAATATGATAAACAAAACATAGAACATTTAGGGAGAGGGAAAAGACCCTCAAATTACATTTAAAGCATTTCGCAGACACCTTTATCAAGCATGACTTACAGTACATTTATCCAATTTATAAACTGAGAAGTTGAGGGTTACAGGCTTTGCTCAACGTCCCAGCAGTGGCAGTGCTGGGATTTAAACCCACAAACTTCCGATCAGTAGTCCAACTGAATAGTACGTATGAGTGGAATCAATGTGCTGCTGTTAAAATTTTTATATGCTGGTAATATAATAAGGTTTATTAAAGGCTAGGATTTACCTTCAAAATAATGTTTATATAGTCTAAAAATATCACATTTTTGGTAATGAAATTGGCCCCAAAATGCTCCAGAGAAGAGAATGTTTTTACTTTATGCTTTGATTTGCACTCAACTCAAAGATTTTCAAGTTGGCTTGGAATAATAATTGTAATATTAACTGCCTTGTAAAATATGACTGTAACATTTGAATACTCCTTCCACTGGTTATTGACATTTAAAACCCTTGTGGGTGTGTTTGTGTGAGGAGCGCACACTGGCCTGGGAGCTAACAAAGGTAATGTTAAAGATAAAAGTCAGGGTGTGAAGTGCTGTAAATTAAGATGCACAAAAGTAGCTGCAAACATCAGGCAATTGTAATTTTGTAAATGATGAAAAACATTAACCATAATAGTATAATTCACCTTTTCTTATACGTGCAACTAATTTCTTACATTCAGCTGAATTATTTCTGTAAGAATACCAGTGAATGATAGGTTTCTCTTAATGCGCTGGTTCATTTAAAACTGTTAGTAGGGGTCCAAGCACCCAGCATGAAATCAAGAATCTTGTTTCTATTGATTTTATTGAAGGTGCCAAGTGTTGCTGAACTAATAAATATGTAATTTCTCAAACAAGAAAAAATACATCAACAAAACAGTTTATTTGCTTCTTCTCTGGCAAATTTTGCCCAACCATCACTAAATTTGGCATGCAGGTTCAAGAGAAAAAGTTCTTTCTCTGTTTATATATATATATGAAGTTACAGGAAGAAACAGGGCATATCACCGCAACTGTGTGACGTATTCTGACCAAGCTTTGCACTGTACATAACTGAAGGACCTCAACCTTCCAAGGAGTTTCATTCAAATTCAGCTCTAGGTGGTGCCATAACTCACACATTTGTAAAACTGCTCATGACTTTTGCACTATTCTGTTGTTTGTCTTGATTACCTTGCATTATAGCATTGTAAACAGGGATGGATTATGAGAAAATGGGCCCCTGGGGACAGATGCACCAAAGACCACCTTAACGCTTGCCTCCAGACTTTTTTCCCCCTATTATCAAGTGCATTAATTGAACCACATGTGTCAATCTCAAAGCCAACAAACCAAATATAGTCAGCTGCTTTGTTTCATTAAGACCTGTGGACCTGAAAAGAAATAAAATAGCTTTGAAATGGCTCACAGTATCTAATACATTTGTAATACTCATGCTCACATTGTAGCTGAGCTTTACAGTGCACACTCATCTCTGTGCTGAACCACTGTTTAAAACCAGCGCCTTGTTTTCTGTGCTTCATAAAAGTCACGCACATCTTAAACAATTCAGAAACATGTTGGATGTTGGCATAAACTGAATTAATTTTGGTGTGATGAGGACAACAAATAAAATTATGATTGTGTGATCATTAAAAGGCACAATCTCCAATCAAACAATCTTGTCATATTAATAACATTGCCATGAATCACCTTTATGACTCTTTCACTGAAGATGATTAAAATAACATGTCAATAATAGGTGAGCAATTATGCCTTATCTTGTAAATCCTGATCTACTCTTCTATTCCTCTTACTGCAGTAAACCTCCAGCAGGCTACTTCAGCGGCTCTCACCTCTATATCTCTGTGCTAACAGTGTAGCTATCTGGATAGTAAAAATGCATGATCCTACGTGGTTAATCCTGTTTCTCACCATAGCAGCTGGTTGACATAAAAAAGTGAATCAATACATTCAGTAAAAAAAAACAATTTAATCAGGTAAATAACTGTTATCAGTGTATATACTTAAATAGTTGCTTTGAACTCTTCTTTAAACTAGAAAATTCTATTCTAATTTCAGAGCCTATGATTTTGGTGTTAATTGATCAAATATGTTAAGTGAAAAAAAAAAATCGCCTTAAATTATGGCCCCTTGGAGTCACGCTAAACACCACTGACGCCCTTGGTTTAGTGATATATGACCTAAATAACTAACCAACTAACGAACTAACTTACTAAATATATAAATAAATAAAGAAAGACAAAAGGAAAGAACATTCACATGTCAACAGCATTGTGTTGAGCTACAGGAACACTATCCCATTTTCCTCATGGATTGCTGTGTAGAAATGCAAATAAAACAAAATATCATATGGTAAGGAGCCTGCATTTCTTCATTATCATATAAACATAATATATTTAACTGGCAAACATATGTCAGGTCAACTCCCACAATCTCAGAGGACTCGATTTCCCAGAACCCACTGCGGCCTACAAGTATGGCTGCCATAGACTACTGTACACCTCCCAAGATATTCACATTCACCTGACTTTTAATCACACACACCTGAGAACAATCACACTTCAAAGTACATATGCTCTATTCCTGTTTTTTGCTTTCTGGTTTTGCCTTGTTGGTATGGTTTGCCCGTCGCCTGAACTATTCCCAGTTTTTGGATTATGACCTTGACTGCTGATTTGGATTCGTTTGCTGGTGCATTTTACAATAAACGCACACTGCATTTGCATCCGTTTCCGCCTTTACAATAACTTACAGATAACAAAGCAGGAACTAAGCAGGAACAAATAACTAGTTGTTCATTAACACTTAAATTACTATGGCCTACTAGCTAATTAGTTAATTATTAACTATACAGTAATTAAACGGAGAATTAAGCAATAATTACTGAGTCTTACATTTCTCCTGCAGAACTACTAGTCAACTACGGCTCTTGTATAAGAACTACTGATTAATTATTGATCATGTCAACATGAATTCCTACGAGCTAAGCATTACATTCCTCCTGGAGATCTCCTCCTTAATATACCTTAACCTTTTCCAACACCTCAGTATCTAAAATGTAAATGTTTATGAGTACGCAAACACACCAAATGCACTGGCACCTAAAACACGTGCATGAAGTATGCCAACACTTTAAGTGCTTATTACGAAAGTTCATTTGTATCAAATGTTTTTATTTTTACCATGTACTAATGATTTACAACTCTTTAAGAAATGAAGGAAAAAACCACACAAGATGTACCTACACGAGGAACTACATGACGTCATTTATAAACACTTAGGCTACTTTTCAGATTCGGAATAACTGCTGTTCATAATCATAAATGAGTCACACAGGAGTAACTGCATGAAGTGTAATTCATAAACATTTGTTCATATTTAAATCCAGTCGAAGTAATATAAAATTTGCTAGTTAATAGTGCACACATTATGTTTATATATATATATATGTATATATATATATATGTATATGTATACATACATAAATACATATATATACATACATACATACATATATATATATATATATATATATATATATATATATATATATATATATATATATATATACAGTTAACTGAATAACTAATTGTTTGTTCAAAATCTAGGCTATTAATGCTGTGTTAATGACCGTTTTATATGAAGTCTTACCTTCTTTTTTCCCCTCGTGCTGCACTTCACTGCTGCCGATAAGAACTGAATCTCCGACTCCCGAATTGTTGGGTTATGAGATAAGAATTCGGGGCTCGAGCCTGAAAATGTCCACGCCCTTGCGTAGTGAGCTCGCGGAGCAGTGCAGCCAGTTTATTCCGCTTTTGTGACATTTTATGGCTTGCTGCTGTATGAGGCGCGTCACTTTACTGAGAGTCTAAACCTCTCCAGACCTCTGCAACTTCTGAGAAACTACACACTAGCAAACACTGCTGCAGGACTTAAAGATATCGAAATATATTAGAATGCACGGGTGAGTTGATGTTTTGTGTAGTAGGTTGATGCGGTGATCGCCATTGTGTGTAACTATACAAAATAGGATATGTATGAATAAAACATAAACTTGTTTAATCCCACGTTTGGGTTCTGCTTGAGCTGAGTAAAGTTTTTTGATATTAGACTGTTGAGTGGTTTAGGTAGTTTCATGTTGTTGGGCTTACATTTCTATCTCTGCAACAGGAAACTGTCTTAATTGCCACAGTTATATTCGCCGACAATCCCCACCTCCCTTTTTAAACCAGTTCTTGTGAATTCTAGCTAGGCCTAAATGAACTTACCAAAGGCCAGTGAAACCCTGCTGTATGAATTACTTTATAGATTGCAAAGCGAAGATCCAGAAGTTTTTTTGTGTGAAGATTTCTGAACTAGATGAAACATGGAGCAGGCCTAGGTTATGTCCTCTAAAGGCTATACTGGATGTGGCCAACACTCACCCCCCCCCCCCCGCACTTCCGTTTTGCGGTATAAAAGGCAGCTGGAAGCAAAACGCTTAGGTGTGGTTTATGGTAGCAGGCAGGCATTCAACATTTTATCTGTCTTATAAAGACGTGCATAGCGACTGAGGTTGAAGGAAATCTCAGCCGGTGTTAACAAACACTCCTCGACGTTTACAGCCTCGAAGTACCCATGCCGTTTCCGTTCTTTTCATTTTCTCTTTTAAGGTGGTTTTATTTCCTGCCATAAATGAGAACAGTCGCTCTTTACAGTCTATAAAGGCTATATATATATATATGTGTGTGTGTGTGTGTGTGTGTGTGTGTGTGTTTGCGTTAACCGAAACACAATCAGTACTTTTAACCAATTACATGAGTGATTATTACTATTATTATTCATCGTTGCTGTTGCGCCTGAACATATATTGTGAGAAGAGCCTTTTATTTTTAAACTTATATTGTGATATGCATTCGTTTCCTGGAGTTTCCTTTCATTTTTAACTAAAAAGTACATTTCTAATAAGATGTAAGCCTATATGCCACTATAAATGACATGTTTCGATAAGAAATATAGTCAAACTATGGGAACATATTAGCTGATTGAATCTATATATATATATATATATATATATATATATATATATATATATATATATATCATAAAAACGATTTTTTTTGTAGGCCTATATTATTGCGTTTCCCAATAACGATCAAATCTTAGGGAATTACTAACAACTTACGTTTCCCGAAAGCCTATAAACAGTATAACAGTAGTTACGGCAGGAATTACGCTTCTTTGGAAGAGATAGAACAAGTTATGTTCTAAATGGCCGGGCACATGAAGAAGGAGAAAAAAAAGAACAACAATGAGAAGGAAACTATGTGGAAAATGAATATTAATATTAAAAGGAGCTGTTCTTTTCAGACCTTCAGTATTAGTACAAGTGAACTAATAAACAAAGAGAATTTATTCGTATTCACTAAATAAACACTGGGTTACCTATTTTGACTATGCTTTATTTTAGAGTGCACAGGTTTATTTATTCTTAGACTAGATATTTTGTTTGTGGGGCACTGTTGTTTTCCAATAAAGTTTTATTGAGAACAAACCGACTGACACACAGCAACAATCATTCACAGTTTTTTTCTTTTTATACTAACAAAGGAAAACAAAATTAGAAAGTACAAACACCGAAAACAAACCCACCCCCTGTTTTTTTTAATTAATGAAACCAAATGCAAGGGCCAACCATGAAATTACACTAGAGCTTCCCTTGTAACTCTCAGTTGTGCTCCCACGTCGAGCTCTGGGTGATCAGGTCTGGGGTGCAGTCGGTGTTCCAGTTCATCCCAAAGGTGTTCAGTGGGGTTGGGGTCAGGCTCTGTACAGAAGACTCGAGATCTTCCACCTTCTTCCAACCTTAACACACCATGTCTTCATGGGGCTCGTTTTGTGCACAGGGCTGGAACAGGTTTTGGGCCTCTTAGTTACAGTGAAGGGAAATTGTAATGTTACAGCACACAAAGACCTTCTATGTAGTCGTGCGCTTCAGAGTTTGTGGTTAAAGTTTGGGGAAGAACCACATATGTGTGTGATGGTCAGGGGTGCACATGCTTTTGGCTATATTATGTACATAATCACCAAGTTTCATGTCTGTAGCACGTTGAATTTAAGGACCAATTATATGAATATGTTGCTTTTGAATAATTAATTCACTTAATTCCTTTTATTTCGTTTGATTTGACTTTTTATTTATTAAGATTCTGACTGAGAAATTGTATGTTCGGAAAATATAAAAATTGTCTACATTAGAAAATCCCCTTTTTTTTTTCTAAAGACTGCACACACACACGTGGACTCGTGTGTATATTTGCACAGCGAGGACGATTGATTTACTGATTTGCGTACCTCTCCCTACGATCACGTGCGCACGTAACCCAATCAAATGGCAGCCTGCCTTCAACATATTAACCGACAAATGGGAAACTTGCCTTTTTGATTCCGCTTTTTTTGCGAGGGTGTTTGTGGTGTGTCTCGTGGTTTGTGGGTGTTGTTCGTGTGAATAGAAACGCGAGTGTGTCCGCCCGCCATGTCGACATCAGGAGTTCTGGCAGGATATTATTCTTTCATTGCACCGGAGAGCGAGGAATCCCATTTCTCCTCCGGATCGGGGCTTCTTCTGTCATCTTTGCCAGCCGAGAGCAGTGTGCTCGAACCCTACATATTCCCTTCAGAACAGGTAGTATGCGGAAATACAGGGTGGGGCCACATCTCGGAGCCGCGGGCCAGCGCTGTAAATTCCGTGTATCACTCACACACAGAGCCCCAGTCTGCGCAGAGTGGAGAAGTCACACAGTCGTGGCTGATGAACTTGCCTGTAACCGAACAATCGACGGTCCATCACCAATACGTCAAACTGGAGGTGCTTGGAACTAGTTACGGCGATTATGTCTCTAGCTCCCGCACTGTTCTGGCGCGAGAACACGTCAAAAGTGGTGCACGTAGCACGGACACAAATACTCTTTCCATCCGGACAGATGAAGAAGGCAAGAACGAAGAGAAGAGAGGAATCGATCCAAGTAAGATGAAGCGTTTACTAAATGCGAGCGGTGATAAATCGGAGTTACGTTTTGTAGGCTACATGATGGCTGTGTTTTGAAACCCATATCTCATCAGCTTTGAGAAAGCCCTTGTGATTAGTGTCACTGAGACTCATGCGGTGTGTTATTAGGGTCTTGTTTTAGGGTGGGGCCAGCCTTCGAAACTTGCCTTTTTTCTTATTCTTGCTTCCTCTAGACAACCCCGTGTCCAACTGGCTTCACGCGAGCTCAACGCGCAAAAAGCGCTGCCCGTACAGTAAGCACCAGATCCTCGAACTGGAGAAAGAGTTCCTGTTTAACACATACCTCACACGCGACCGCAGGTACGAGGTCGCGCGGCTCCTCAATCTCACTGAGAGACAGATTAAAATCTGGTTTCAAAACCGCAGGATGAAGGTGAAAAAACTGCACAAAGACTGCACATATGGAGATTAAAAAAAGAAAGCACGTTTTCGTGTCCAGATACACTAGTAAATCTAAAACTGAGTGAGATTTTTTTTTATACATCTCAAAGCATATTAGGGTGCATCTGTACTGTGTTTCGCATTGTTTTCGTGTCCCAATTGTTCTACAACACTGTAAACCTGGTTTATGTTCATGGTTATGTAGTGCATTATGGGAGACGGTGGAATTTTATATCACGCTGTTCATAAGTATCTTATTTTAGTCTCTTTACTACCTACATTGAAAAGTAAACGTGCTAAAACCTGAGGCTTGATAAAAGTCTTTTTTAGGTAAAGACGATGGAGAAGAAATATATGGATAAGAAAAGATATTAAATACCAACTGTAGTCAGCAAAACAAATACCTCATGGTCTTTTGACCGCCTTGAACATTGTGTACTTTTTAATTTGTACTTTATTTATTGAAAAATAAAATATTTCTTAAACAGATCCTGGCTATACTCATAGGGTATTATTATTATTATTATTATTATTATTATTATTATTATTATTATTAAGAAGCAAAGCCGTGTGTATTCTCTTCTCTTTTACACACACACACACACACACACACACACACACACACACGCGGTATTTGTGTTATATTGGGTTCTCATTCAGAGGAATTTTATTCTTGACCGTTTTGAATATACAGGCCTATTTTGAGGGTTTGGCAAAAAATGGTAACGCCTTAAAAAAACTTTACCGCTATAAATGTTTATTGGGGACGCAACATACAATAGAGATGCCATTATATGCATTATTAGATAAAACAGCTATATACCAACTGTCGGATCCAACAATATAGTTCACTGTGCGCATGCAGATGATGCTAGTATCCAGTACATGATGAAGAAACGTATGCGTTGTTTTGAGCAGCCATGTAGAATCCATACATGTAGGCCTAATAGTCTTAATATGGATACTATTAACTAACATTTATACTACAGTAAGAACTAATTCATATTTAGTCTACACAAAAGACGGCATATGAGGTGCTGAATTGAACTGAACTAAAACTGGAAGGATACAGAGAATATTAGCATGGCCCCTGCGCAAGGATGACAGGCAAAACCGTGGGACACAAGCCGCAGATGGACGCAGACTTCAAAGTTTTCGTGAAGGAGACTCGACTATCAACTGCATTCCGACTTTAATGGCTTTATGGTAGTCCAAGGGACACAATTAGGACGTTTTCAGAGTCCCAGTACCCATTCAGGCTTTTGCTACTCTCTCTCTCTCTCTCTCTCTCTCTCTCTCTCTCTCTCCCTGCTTCCGTGCGGCGTGCACAAAGACACCGGATATAATTTAGTTTAATTGGTTAGACCTGGCTCCTTGGTGTGAAACGTTGTTGAGTTGCATATATTACCAGAGGGAGCGCGCACAATATTAAAATGCACACGAGAAAATGTTTATGTAGGCTAACTGATTATAGCTAGATTATATAGCATGATTTTATCTATCTATCTATGGATCTATCTATCTACCTATATCTATATCTATATAAAATTATATAGATTATTTTAGCATGATTCTAGCTAGACAGCAATCAAGGAGGGTAAGAAACGCTTCATTTTCGCATCTGCAAAACCAGCCTCAATCGGTTTCAGCCACAAGAGGCTCGTGACGATCGATTTTGGTGACGACATTAAATAACGACATAACCTCAAATAAAATTAAGTCTAAAGACAAGTACACTCGAATAGGCTACTATCTAGTGAATTCTTAGAGTAACCCCGTAACAAAGAACTAAGCGTCGACAAGACTTGAGTGAACTTGAGCAAACTATGTACACCAATTTTCAACGAGAGAACAGAAAGTCAGTGCCCCAGCACAGACGAACAGCCTACCAAAATAGTGAAACAATAAAATTCCTAGAGCTGATTAAACCTAACATCTCCGAAATAACACATCACTCTTTAATTCAGTTCGTCCATATTTCAGACGCGCAATTTATTTATTGATCATGGCTTTACTGAAATCAGACATTCTTATTTTATAAGCAATTGGTGCAGTGAGGATGGTTTATGGTTGCTGAAAATACCAAAGCCATCCTAAAACAATGTAGATTAAACTTTCTAATTACGGGAAAGAACTAAAAGATGGATTTTAAAAAAGAAATTCAATTGTGTTCAATTGTTGTATACATCAGATGCGGTTCTCGTCACCACTGACCCTTGTCACAGTGTGCCGGAGGTAATATAATAACTATCATGTCTGCTTACCGTCCTCGTTCATAACCAAATGTTCATAGAGCTAGTCGTGCTCCAATGAGCAACAGTTATTTATTATATTTCCCATTTTGACCACTAACACTGCCGAGCGAATCTGGCCCAGTGATTAATTTATATTTTTGATAACACACGTGTGTATCTCAGTCTTATACGTAGTAGACTGCGTTCATTTTAGCGTCAGCGTTTCAAAATATTTATAAACCTCTATTTTTTGTTCTTGATTACAGATTAAATCGAGTTAAGTAATATCATTACACTATTGCAATTTAGTGTCCTCGTGATGTATTTTATAGTAAGGCAAAGCAAAAACACGATTTGACCTTCTCATTTATGTTTTTATTTATTTATTGTTTGATACACGAGTTGTACGAGTATACAAGCTGGTTAAATACTCGTCATGGATTTGATACATTTTGAACCGTTTAAAACAAAACAAAAAATGTATGTGCTGTAGAACCAGCGCTATTATAAATATATTTTACGTTCAATGTTTTATCATTCAGTCTCTCGTTTGTTAAAAGGAAGCGCTAATCTTAATGGCTGAAATAAAACTGTAAAACAATCACAAGTTTTTTTTTTTTGTTTTTTTTTTTACACTGGATTCGAATGCAACTCATTTAAATAAGAATGCTGTCCAACAGTAATAAAAGTGGAATCCCACTGAAAACACATAAAAACCCCAGAGCTTAGTTGACTGGCTTATTCAGTCCTCATGGAGTGGCCATGTGACTTCAACAGCCCAATGCCTGTGCGACTTTAATGGCATCGTATATCACCCTGCCTCGTAAAAACAACACTGTGGATTCTGGAATTTCTGGCTCAGAAATTCATTTGGAATACATTTTTTAAAAATCTATGTTTTGGTATTTCTTTTCCTCACATGAATTCGCGGAGTAACACATCGGTGTGGTCATGCTTGATCTAGCTTTTTAAACGATACTGAATTGTACTATTAATGGATATAATTAATTGCTGTAGAATGGACATTTGGCTAAAATACGGACATATTCGTCGAAGAACACCTGGTTCAGTCGTGGTCAGTTGTAGATGGTGTCAAGTTTATCCTTAGGGAAGAACGTCAGGTAGGAATCCACGCTTAACTGACAGATATACAGTATCTCGTACCCTTTGGTCACGTGCTGTAGAGTAATGGAACAATTATAAGGTTGTTGCTCTTTGTGCAGCATCTGTGTAGTGCAGAATAGTTATATTACTTTTCATTTCTTGCATACCTAATTTAGGAACGCTCAGAATAGTTAGCAATGCCTGTGGATATTGTTATTGAACGTTCAGCATCTTTTCCACATGCTAGGGTCCAGATAACAAATCCAGACAAAATAACTTCTAATCTTTTTTTATTGTTTAATGACACATTTACTTTAGCTGTGCCTTTGTTTTGTACAGAAAATATCCTTTGTGATTTATTTTATAAACATTCATGATTTATGTTTAAATGAGAACATTTAATGTTTATTTAAATATTACAACATTAAACATTCGCATTGAATATTCCTATTCATATTCTTAACAACAACCACAACAAGAATAATAATTCATCATATAATAATTATAATTATAATAATATTAATTATTATTATTATTATTATTATTGTTTTGTGTTGTTGTTGTTATTCAATATTTAAATATAACATAATTATTGTTGTTATATTTAACACAGGCAGGCATTGCGGCCTTCCCTCCCTTCTCTGCATGCACAATCAGAGGTAAAGTGGTACAATTACCGTGTCAACTGACTGACTTGCTCCAAGCTGTTTCTGTAGGATTTTCTTGACATCTTCTTGGTTTCATCTGACTGCTGAAACCATGGTCCTCATAGAGCTTCCAAAGCATGTACGGGATCTCACTGTCGAAAGATATCGATCAAGAGAGGTATAAAAAAATTTCTAAAACATTAGCTGTACCATGGAACACCATGAAGGCTATCATCAACAAGTGGAGAAATTGGAGCATCACAGTGACATCACCAAGAACAGGACGTCCCTCTAAAATTTACAAAAAGACAAGACAAAATCTTACCAGGGGGGGCTGCCACGAGACCTACAGCAACATTAAAGGAGCTGAATATCTGACAAGTACTGATTACACTGTGCATGTGACAACAATCGATCATGTTCATCACATGTCTGGGCTACAGGGTAGGGCAGCTAGAGAGAAGCCCTTTCTCATAAAAAAACATCCAAGCCCAACTTAATCACCCCAAAACATGTGGCAAAATGCGTTTTGGTCTGATGGGGAAATTTGAAAAAGTATGTTTGGTGCAAAAAAGCACCTCACTAAAAGAACACCATCCCCACAGTGAAGCACGGTGGTGGCAACATCATGCTTTAGGGCTGCTTTTCTTCAGCCAGAACTGATGCTTTTATCAAGGTGGAGGGAATCATGAATGAATGAACAAATTACAGTCGATTTTTACTACAAACCCTTCAGGTGTCTGCTAGTAAACTGAAAATGAAAAGGAATGTCACCTTGCAGCATGACAATGACCCAAAACATAGATCCAAATCAGCAAAGGAACGGCTTAACCAAAAGAAGATAAATGTTTTTGAATGACCCAGCCCAAGCCAAGACATAACTCCAACTAAAATCTGTGGGCTGTGCACAGGAGATGCCTTCTAGAATGTTTTTTCAAGAAAGAGTGGGAAAAATTTGCCAAGTCTAAATGTGCCACTCTGATACCCAGAAGACTGAGTGGTGAAATAAAATTTCAACAACAACAACAAAAAAAGGTGCTTCAACAAAGTATTGGCTTAGGGTGTGCACACTTATGCAGCTTGGTTATTGTAAGTTTTTTGTTTTTCCTTTTTTTTCCATAAAAAGGTTTCTGATTGTTTTTCACTTTATTTGTATACGTTGCAATTTCACAAGGTGGGAAAAGATCTGACATGATTTATCTTAGTGTGTCTTTTATTTCAGGTTTGTGTAGACTTATCCACTGGATCTGTGCAGTGTTGTCTACAAAGATTTAATGAACATAAAGTAAATTACTCACTCATCATGATTAATTAACTTCCAGATTATTAGGTATAGAGCGTTAAAGAAATTAATTTTCCATAACAAGGGTTGGTTATCCAGTAAGCATGTTCGCCTCAAACCTCCAGGGTCTGGGGTTCGAGTCCCACCGGGGCCATGTGTGTGGAGTTTGCATGTACTCCCCTGCTGCAGGGGTACTCCGGTTTCCTGCCCCAGTCCAAAGATAGGTAGGCTGATTGGTGTGTCTAAAGTGTCTGTAGTGTATGAATGTTTGTGTGAGTGTGTATGTGATGGCCTGGCCTTGTGCCTGATGCTCCCTAGGCTCCAGGTGACCCTGAAAAGGAGTAAGCTGTAGAAGATGGATGGACATCAAATAATATCACAGAGAAAACTGTATACTGACTTTGGTCTCAAGGCTAGGTTGGAGAAGGTTAAGGTACACTGTCTGAATTCCCATCGGCTGTTTGTCTGCATGATAAATGCATGGACAGAGGGTGCCAGCACTCTGAAAGGACCCTTGTCTATTTTGTATTCTACAGCCATCCCTACATTTGCTATGCTGTGGAAGACCTTGATGTAGTAGATTGGGCTGCAGGACTGTCATTATTGGGGATGGGTGGTATTCTGATGAGCCAGACCATTGTGATATTGCTTATCTTTGACCTTGACAACTATTGAACATAGATGATAACCATCAACTCCAGGACAGGTAGCCTTCACATGACTAACAATCATCACTGTGTTCCTGGAGGTAAGGTTGTTGGTGTCACTTATCCACTTCCCTCAGGTCTGTAGGCCAGGTAGGTGATTCCTGATAAAACAGCATCAGAACTGATTGGCCCATACCTGTCTGTACCGCCATCTCCGCTGACTCAACAGCTCTGACTCTGGGTAAATTACTTGTGGCAGCGATGCATTGGGCTGCCCCATCAACAGGTAGTTATGTGTTATGGGGTCAGCAGAGACTATTAGCTCTGATAATTGTGTTTGGTGGGCAGGACCCATGGCATTGAAGGCATCTATAAAAAGCTATAAAGAAGATCCAGGTGGACACAGTGGTTGGTCATGCACTTAAAGACTATACCCCACCTTTTCTCATTGCTCCTGCTCCTCTTCACTAGAAATAGGCTCTCCACTTGTGGAAGTCCACATTTGAATGCTGATGGCATTGTATAGCTTCTGTTCCTCTGAAAATACAGCACTTTCTTCACATCTCTGCAAAGACAAATTTCAGTCCTGGATGGAACAGCATACTGTAATATTGCTGTAATAAGGAGCCATGCAATGGGATACTTAGTGTATACTCAGTAATGAATGGATGTAAGATGGTAGGGCTCAGGTCTATGGCATCCTGGATTTGTCCGCCCACCCAAATAACTGCAGCTGTTTCATCAAATTCTGGTGAGAACGTAAGGAGCCTAATGGAGGAAGGGATGGGCTTAACAGCTTTCAGAGCTTGACATTCCTCTGGGAAGCCTTCAAAAGGTCCTCAAAGATGGAATACTGGGTGGTGTCCTGCAGTGCTAGGTTTAATGCTGTCATTGTGATGCCACAGAACTTCACTGTCTGTAACTCAGTGCGATCTTCTATTAGGAAGGAAGAATTGAGGCCTGTGTGTCCATCTCTTTGGCTAACTCAAGTCATGTTTTGCCATGCGTAGTACAGGTCAAGAGTTCATGTAATGTCACATGAAACATCAGAATGAACCAGGAATGAAGTGTGATCTCTGTAACTTTAAAGGCGTCATAACATAATTTTTAATGTTTTCCTTCTGTTTGGGAGTGTAATGTATCTGTTTGTGCATGTCCAGCACTTTGAAAAGCTGCTTTTAAAGGCGCTCTATAAAATAAAGTTTATTATTTTTATGCATAAGTTTGCTAAGTTACCACTTTTTTAAATGTTTGTTTGTATGCTGGTGGTCTGACACAGACTTTGATTGTAGCTGCTGTTGTGATTGTATTTTGAAATGGTTTATATCAATCAAATCACAAGAATCCTAGCTTTCCAAAGATATTTACACATGAGTACCCATGTACACACAGAAACTGTGTACATATTATAGTTAGTCCTGCCGGAAGGGTCGGAATTTACATCATATCTGAAAGGTAAGAGAGTTAAAAAAATAAAAACTTACCACTATGAAACGTTCTGCTCAAGTCGTTTTTGCAAATTTGCTTCTGCTTGATCATCCGCATTTTTTTAATCGGACTCGGGCTTGAACTGATACGGTAAAACCCATAACATGTTGCTTAAGAGCTTAGAATTGCTTTAGAAGCCTTGGAGGCTAAAGCTAAAGCTAAAGCTAAGGGGCATTACTTTTCCGACACACTTGTGAGGCTTTCGGCCAATCACAACACAACGGGTCAGCTGGTCAATTAGAACACTCTGGGTTTTCTTGGAAGGAGGGGCATTGGTCAAATTGGAGCATATCAAGCAGGCTGGGAATAGAGGTACTGCAATAATGTACAGTATGTGGAAAATTATGTGTTTTTTGAACATTAAAGCATGTTAACCTATTCTGTTATACCCAACAAACCTTTACAAGTATCATATGACCCCTTTAAGGTATACGTTTACATTTACATTTAAGATTTATATTTAATATTTACATTTATATTTAATTTTATATATATATATATATATATATATATATATATATATATATATATATATATATATATCTTTTTAGTAGTTTCCAGGAGTGATGGTGGTGACATAACAAAGCTGATTTTTTTCCCAATTTATTTATTTATTTATTTAAAATTTTTTAAAAAAAATATCGGGAAGAATACCCATTCACACTTCAACCCCTCCAATGTTCAAACCAAATCTACGCCCATCCTTATATGTCAAAAGTAATTAAAGTGCGTTAAAAAAAATCCACTCATAGCTCAGGACTCTGAGGCCCCCTAGTGGCTGAGGACCGGGGCTGCAGCCTTTGTAGCCCATTCGGTAAACTGGGCCCAGCACAGGGCAAGGATATTTTTTCACGCTTTAATGTGAACAATATCGAACTTCTGTGTGTTTTTTTTGTGTGTGTTTTTGTTCTTGATTTTTCTTCTTCTTGTTTTTAGAAGCTTGTTTTAAGTAGCCTACCACCGATGGGGCCCTGATGATGGTTGGCACCTATGGCTTTATTGCATTGTGCAATAAAGTGGAAAGTTTTCCGTGTTTCATTCAGTATCATTGCATAATTAATTGACAAGCTTTGTGTGGAAAAATTCTAAACATGAAATATGTAATGGACATAACAATGAAGACTGTGTGCTCAATTTGGGCATGAAGCCTACAGTACAGCCAAAGATGCAGTGCAGCTTGACAGTGCACATTACACTGAACGAATGCTATTTTTGCAAGCACAGGTCTACTATGAAAGATGAGCATCTTGTAGTTTGCCTGAGACTTTCATCCAGCTGCTTCCCAGTGCCAATGTTCACACTAAGGTAGGAAATTCTTTTTAAAAATTGCAATATTACTTAACTGTAACATGAGTCTCTTGGTTTTCTGTGATGTAAACTGAGTACCTTGCTAAATTGCGGTGGACTGGCAAGTGAAAAAGTAGCTCATGCATTAAAAACGGTTGGGCACCCAAGGTTGGTGCCAACCCATCACAGAGTACAATCATGCACACATTATGGACAATTTGGAAATGCTAATCAGCCTACAACACATGTCTTTGGACTGGTGGAGGAATCTGGAGTACCCAGAGGAAACCCCCAAAGCACGGGGAGAACATTCAAGTTCTGCACACACACAGGGCAGAGGCAGCATTCAAACCCCAAACCCTGGAGGTGTGAGGCAAATATGCTAACCACTAAGCCAGCATTTTTACTTATGTAACAGGAAAATATTAAAATAGACTCTAATATGCTATAGGGAGGGTACAGTCTACCACTTCTTGTGCTCGTCTTGGACTTATCCTGTTCAAAGTTTTACACAGAGTCCATCTGTCCAAGTCGAGACTTTCTGTAATGTATCCGGACGTAGAGGACAAGTGTGATCAATGCCATGGCTCTCCCTGTCATTCTTCTGCCCTGATCTCCATGGTTTTTGGTCTGTTTTTTTTTACCATCATGTCCACTATTCTCAGAGTAGATTTAAAGCCTTGCCCATTGATTGCTGTATTTGGGATTTCTGATGCCTCAGTTCCATTGAGCTCGATACAAAAGGATGTAATCGCTTTCACATCCCTTATAGCAAGACGTTCCCTACTGTTGCATTGGAAGTCTGCTAAATATCCATCTATCTCCCAGTGGCTAAAGGACGTGATGTTTTTTCTAAAACTTGAGAAAATAAGGTATACGATAAGGGATGTTGTACGGACAAGTTTTTTTTTTATTTTTTAGAAATGGCATCCCTTTGTTGTATATTTTATGGAGTCACAGACACTTCCCACTTAAATTTTTTTGCCTGTTGTTGGGTTTTACAATATCTATATAAGCAGTGGTAGTTATTGGATAGCCATGATAGCCATGGGTTTGTTTTCGGTGTTTGTACTTTTAATTTTGTTTTCCTTTGTTAGTTCCCTTTGTTTTCCTTTGTTAGAAAAAAAAACTGTGAATGATTACTGCTGTGTGTTACTCGGTTTGTTTTTTCTTAATGAAATATTTGGGAAAAGGAAAAAGAAAAAAAGAAATGTTCAGCAGAAATGTTCAGCAGAAATGTTCAGCAGATATGTTCAGTAGAAATGTTCAGAAGAAATGTTCAGTACAAATGTTCAGCAGAAATGTTCAGAAGAAATGTCCAGTAGAAATGTTCAGCAGAAATGTTCAGTATAAATGTTCAGTAGAAATGAAACTGGAGATTGTTTGTTTGAGCTGAAATTTAAAAAAAAAGGAAAAAAATAGACTCAGTTAGACACAATTACATGCTAATGTTCTGTTATTTCTGTCATCCATTTTAGGTCTTCATGCAATGTAGCATTTGTCTTGTTTAATTGTGTAATTGTTTTGTGGTTATATTGCAACATATGTTAGTTACACATATTTTTTTGTGAACTTTTACAGAACAATGTATAAAAAGCATTCTAATTTGTCAAATAAATTGTTACTTTGCTAAGTTTACTTTTCTGCTAAAAGCATTTCCTTTCTTATCTTGCTTTAAGCATGCACATTTCTTAAGTATCGGATTACTATATTCCCTTTGCCTTTGCATGGTAGAATATAGGTTTGTGGACACCTGACCATCACACCCATATGTGGTTCTTCCCCAAACACAGTTGTATAGAAGGTCTCTGTATGCTGTAGAATAACAATTTCCCTAAGAACTAAGAGGCCTAAACTTGTTCCAGCCTGACACAAAGTGCACAAAGAGTGCGAACTTTATGAAGACATGGTGTGTGAAGGTTGGAAGAAGGTAGAAGAACTTGAGTGTCCTGCACAGAACCCTGACCTCAACCCCACTGAACACCTTTGGGATGAACTGGAACTGGAGACTCCTCACCCATCATCACTGACCTCATTAATGCTGATCATCAACCTCACTAATGCTCCTGTAGCTGAATGAACACAAATCCCCACAGCCATGCCCCGAAATCTAGTGGAAAGCCTTCCCAGAAGAGTGGGGCTTATCATGTATTATTTGGGGCAGCTGTGGCTCAGGTTGCAGAGCGGGTTGTCCACTAATCATGGAGTTGGTGGTTCGATTCCACATCTCCACATGCTGAAGTTTCCTTGGACAAGACACTGAATCCCAAGTTGCTCCAAATGTCAGGCTAGCGCCTTGCATGGCAAGGTGTGTGATTGTGTGTCAATGGGTGAATGAGAAACAGTGTAAAGTGATTTGTAGAACCCCTAAGGCACCACTAACAAGAAGAACTTGATGCCAACAGTGTGGACAGGGATGCCTCCATCAAAAACAAGTCTAGTCCTTCCGGTTACACATGTGTATGCCTCAAATCTTGCTTAAAATATACTTCAAACAGGAAGCATGATATAGAAAAAAAAAATTAGATGTTTGACGTTGCTGTGACTTTGACCCTTCTTTTTGGATGGATTCCAAAATCTAATCAGGTTATCTGCTGGTTAAAGTTATAATTCTAAATAAAGCCTATGAACATTCAACCAGTTGCTCTGGAGATATCACATGCTGATGGAAAGAATTGCAATTGCTGTTCCAAGAGCTTCAATCCAAAAGTATTGGAACAGCAAGGCCAATTCTATAGTTTTTGGTATACACTGAAAACATTTGGGTTTGAGATCAAAAGATGAAATGAGATCGGAATTTCAGCTCTCATTTCCTGATATTTACATCTAGATGTGTTAGACAACTTAGAACATGGCACCTTTGTTGGAAGACCACACAAATTTTAGGTAAGCAAAAGTATTGGAACAGATCAGGCTAAAAGTAAATGAACATAAACAACACTTAATATTTGGTTGCATATCCCTTGCTTGCAATAACTGCATAAAGCCTGTGACTCACTGACACCAAACTGTTGGTTTCGTCTTTTGTGAAGCTTTTCCATGCTTTTACTGCAGCCTCTTTCAGTTGTTGTTTGTTTTGTTTGTTTCCCTTCAGTCTCCTCTCCAGGAAAACCTTCCACTTTCCCCCCCTGATGAAGTCCTTTGTTGAGGTGGCAGTGTGTTTTGGATCGTTGTCTTGCTGCATGATGAAGTTCCTCCCGATTAGATTGTATGCATGTCTCTGTAAATTTGTAGACAGATTGTTTCTTTAGACTTCTGAATTCATTCTGCTGCTACCATCATGAGTTCCATCATCAATAAAGATTAGTTACAGAAGCAGCCATGCAAGCCCAAGCCATGACACTATTTTGGATCATGAGCAGATCCTTTCTTTCTCGACACTTTGGTGTTTCCATCACTTTGGTAGCAGTTAATCTTGGTTCCACAACTTCTGTGGCTCATCTCTGTATTTCTGGTTTTCCGATTCTTACTGCTGATGAGTGATTTGCATCTTGTGGTGTGGACTCGATATATCTGCTCTCAAATAGTCTCTTTTGGGTATTTAAAAATTTTTATTAATTTTTTTATTATTATTTTTTTAAACTTCTGCTAAGATCAAATATCAAATTTGCACTGACACTGGAAAGCCATTTATTGAGAGACAGATGTTGAATACACAAAATACTTTCAAGCTTAGATGTACTGTGTGAGTGGCATATACACCATATACATGATTGTTCAGTAAGCAGCTGCCTCCACAGGAACGTAATTTCTCTGTGACACTGTATAAATAACGAATATGGTAGAGCCTCTGATTTTTCCCATTGTTTTGCTTTATTTACAGATGTCCCATAGCTGCTGGTGTCCTTAGTTTACTGGGATTTTTATCATACGTCACTAGTTGGCCATTACACTTGAGCACAATGCTTGTCCAGTGCCTCTGATTGATTTCCCCTCTTTTCTCAGTTTCAAAATGACTTGCTTTTCTCCCATAGACATATCTCTGGTCTTCATGTTGGCTTATCCTTTTTAACAACAAATGCGGTTGTCATGCTGACACCAGAATCTGCATCTACCTACACTTCCCAGAACTCTGCACGGCCCGCAAACATAGCCGCCTAGAACTACAACACGCAGACCCTCTCACAGTCACACTTAGCAGATTACTGATCACACACACCTATACTCAATCACAATCACCACCACTTTCACAGTATAAATAGACGCTCTCTGTTTTCACAGTCATTGTGAAGAATACGTTCTGTGTCTCTTGTACCAGTCTATACCAAGCTGTTTGATTCGTTGATTGTTTTTCAGGTTCTGACCTGATCCTGCCTGCCCTTGTTCATGCTGCTTGTTCATCATCTGACCTTTGCTTGTTTTTTGACCACGATTTTGGATTTAGCATTTGTCCTGTTTACCTCGTTAAATAAAACAATTGAGTACCTGCACTTTCATCCTCAACTGTTCTCTGACAGCAGTCTTCACAGGCGAAACCCAGGGCTCGACCCAAGAGTAGACAGTCAGAGATATTAATTATTTAAACAATCAATCTAACAGGACACACTTGTGCAAGAAATACCTGTTCGTCATATGTTCCGGTATTTGTGATCACTTGATAAATGAACAAAACGTGCCATGTTCTAAGTTATGTGACACATCTAGATGTAAAAATCAGGAAATGAAAGCTGTAATTCTGATCTGTCGTCTCATATTCATCTTTTCATCTCAAACCCAAATATCTTCAGTGTACAGCAAAAATAATAGAATTGGCTTTGCTGTTCCAATACTTTCAGAGGGGACTGTATATCAGCTATCAATATTTGTCTCCCTCTGTAGCTTCCTGCATCCTATCATCCCTTCCAGACCCTGACTTCTTTTCCAACCTTAGCCACAGACACTTTCCTCATCCATGGACCTCCTCTGCCCACAGTCTTCTAAATGCAGTAAGGTTTCTTGCCCTGTCGCTTGACTATCACATGTGCTGTGCAGCAATCAGAGACAATTAAGAACAGCAGAGAGAAAGCTGATTATTATATGTATTATGATCAATATTATGAACTGAATGAAATAATAATGTATTATTAAAATAATAATTAAATAAATAATGTAAGTGTAAATGAAATACTAATTACCAGAGAAAGTTCATTAAAGCATAATAAATATAATTTAATATAATAAAATTGCACGGGTTACTCTAGAGTCTAGAGGCTATACGTCAGATATATTTATGGCTAGTAGTACTCCTACTCCATAATAAACCTTGAAAATATCCCGGATGCATTTAATATTTCAATTTTCTTTTTTTATGGGGAGATCATTAAATTGTTCAGCATTTCAGGAGCAATCATTTTCTACCGCAATGTCATTAACCTTGGCATGACCCTGCCACAGCTTGGACTCTGCTATTTCTTCGTTTGAGCAAAGGGTGGCGCACGCTTACTGAAATGTAACAGGCTTGCGTGCTACTTCATCCAATCACCCATTAGGATTTACGACTGGTCAACAAAACACTTTCTCCCCGTATTTGGCAGCCTACATGAGAGAGCGTTAACCCTGCGTCTCAGGGTATTTCCCCCCCAAAATGATTAATAAATTGTGCAAGGGCGACATGCACCCACAAAACCACCAAGAGACTCAAATTCAAAGTCAAGCAGGGTATTGTTCTCGCTGAGGCGATAACAACAGTAGCGAGCAGTCTAAATATAAAACAATCGCTGTCACCCAATGTTTATTTTATGTTATGTTAATTTTATTAGGATGCCCAGCTATCCTAAAGTAAAGGAGGAGATGAGAGCTACAGTCAAAGCTCCACGGTGACGCTTGTCGATGCCCAGTACAATCAGACGGTTATGTTGCTCCCCAGTCGCCTACCGATAACCCTACTTAATAACCGATAACCGATAACTCAAGTTCTTCTAGCGTGCTCATCTTTAGACACGTCTCCCACTCAGTGCACCCTAATAAATTAATTATCGACTTCCACTAACTCCACGCCCAGAGGCAGTAGTGCGGTGGTTCTGAGTTTTGAGGTTCTTCCTAAAACGTGTTACAACATGAAGGAAGAGAAGCTGAGTTCACAGAGAATGACTGAGGCACCCCAGCCGCGAAAACGTCATTCAAGTCACGGCAAATGAAACAATATGGCTCTCAGGTTGAATACGTCCTATTTTTATATTTTCATCAAATTTGTTGTCTGGTTTGAGACATTTTTGTACACCACAATAATAAACTGTTGTTGTACAGCAATATGTTGTAAAAATGCCCCTGAAAATTGGTCAGCATAAGGATATGTGCATGATATTTTTATATAATACACCAGGATAATAATAATTATTTTTTCCATCTCTTGACTTATTTATTAACATTTGAACCATAGCTGGAAATTCAGCCTATATTAAAACAATGTCGCTCTGAATTTTAGTGATTTTTCTTTAAGCCAATAAAAAAAAATGCAATTCCTAATTACATTGTGTCGATTTTTATTTAATCATTCAAGAATACTTAACTTCTTCATGCAACAACAACAACAACAACAATAATAATAATAATAATAATAATAATAATAATAATAGTTATTTGTAATTAACAGTAACAGTGATTAGGTCAATCATTAAAATTACATAAATACTTATGTTAAATTCAACAGGTTAGAGCACTACACTTTCTACGGGACTGGTTTGGTCCCATTCCTATCTCAATGGCTCCTATTTATGTCTCCTTTTGAGAAAAAAAGGTTCTTTTTTAGACCTTTTGCTATTGTTTCATGGGACTGGTCCAAGAAATGAATGAGGCCATACTCCATAAATTAGTTCCTACAGTGATCCAGGCCGCACAAACTCACTGCCCATAAAAGAGTCACGTGGTGGCCATTAAAGTGGGTTTATGGTTTTGGGGAGTTGACAGTATATAGCATTTAACTGCACTGACTGGATTTCTTTTTAACTCTTCTTGTAGAGGGTAGTGGAGTCCCTTCAGTGCTGCCATCACTGCTTTATCCAGCAAGTCACTATGAACTGGGAATTCACCGACTGGGTTCGCTGGGCATCCAATCATGGTGAGTTTGTTGTTCGTTTGAAATTTGTTTAATATGATTGTTTCCGTCTTTAAAGTAACTAACTATACTGTCTGTCCCTTCCGTCAAAGTAAAGTCCGATAACCGATTTGCATTTGCATTCAGTCAACTGCTTATAATTAGTCTACACCCACAACACACTCTTCTCACGAATTTTGTTTTCATATACGTTCATATGAGATGATCTTTTTCTGAGAACAGAAATGAGCTCCAGGCTGTCCATAAGACTTTAGCATCATGATAAATACTGTGTGTACAAATACATAATGATACAGTACATTTCTTGTCTGTCTTCACGTTGAAAGCGAAACACTTTGAAAATAAATTCTACCCCCATGTATTTAACATTAAAACTATAAAAGGTGTGCAGATTATCATCCGTTAAAAACCGTGTTGATCTTCGCTTTTCACATCACTGATCATGTTTTCTGGTTTCCACCTTCACGGTTTGTGCTACATGAAATTGAAATGGATGAAAATATCCAAGTATTCTTGGATCACTCATAAAAGTTACCTGCTGCTGTTTGGCTTGTTGGCTATAACCTTTACAGTTTGGGAATTTTTTAATACGCCTTCTCTCCGTACACCGATGGGACACATGATGCCTTCTACTAATCAGTAGTTTCATTCTGAAACGGAAATAAATTTTCGCAGTCCACTGAGGGATTGAAAGATTTACGCCTTTTCAGTGGTTTTGTTTCAGCACTGTTGTGCTTATTAACGAAGATCTCATAGAGCTCTAAAAAGGTTGCGCATGCCAGATTATTCAAACAAAACCTGAAATCAATAATATTCAGTATAGCTAAGTTGTAGAAATGTGCAACTCCATATTCATTAGGAAACGACTAAATGAATTTGTCTCACTTGAGGCTCTCATCTATTTTTCCATTGAACGAGGTTTTATCTTTGGAGGTGGGGGGTTACGTAGAGATGTGGGGACGAGTGAAAGACAATATGACACAGAACTAGACAGAAGAGAGATTGGAGGGGACAATGTCCTCTCACTTGTTCTTGGTTCATCACGAGGTCACCAGTGGCAGGAAGATAAATGCGCACAAGCCGTAAACTACCAGCAGAGCTTTTGGCCAAGTTCAGTGTCACTCTCATTGTGCGCCCCTGGCTCAATAAGGAAGAAACAAAGCTAAAAAAAAGAAAGCTTACCTCGATAAAATGAAATTACAAATTAACTGACAAATTAAAATACAACATAAAGAGTCTGTTGAGCCACCACAAGCGGCCAGAATAGCGTCAGGATTCTGAAAAAACGGGACTGGAAAGATGGAACAAAATTATTCTAAAATATTTTCTATGATTTGGTTAATTCTGGTAACTAGCACATTATACCAGCACATTATAGTATACTAGTACAGTGACCCCTCGCACACGTGTGTGTGTGTGTGTGTGTGTGTGTGTGTGTGTGCGTGTCTGAATGTCCCAAAACGTTAAATACTGAAGCACGAGGTCTACTGCATATACCTTAGGCCATCTTTGGCTTCAGTATTTTGATGTGATCCTATTGTTATCAGTGAAAACACATTAGCTTCAGCTCTTCGACACAAAAGGCAAACGCATATACTAGGACTAGCTTTGAGCAAGAACCTTGTGCTTCAAAATTCTGGAGGAAAAAACGGCAAATGAATGAACAAATCACAGTCCATAATAAAGGATAGCGCTTTCGTCATTTTCTGTTTTTGTTGTTCTTTGGTGCTAGAGTTATCTGGATACGGTCGTAATATTTTATATTTATCGGTAGATAACTGTTTATTCGTTTTTTTGTGGAAGTATCTTCATTAATGCTATATTTTGATATCTTCTTCCTTGATTTCGAGTGGCACTGGTATTGCAATAGCTATAAAACCAAACCTTTATAATAAACCTTATGTTCAGTTAAAACTATCAACTCTCTTACTGTCATTATTTGATTATAATAACAAAGTATGAAATAGTAGTACCAGTGCATCAAACATAATTTAACCGTAACTATACCGTGTTTTGCTCCTTGACATCGGATTTACCTGCATGTGTCAAATCTGAAGCAGCTGTTCATTTTAACAGCTGTGCTTAAAAAAAGAACTCTTACACCATGTGTATACTTTCATGAAGGCTACACACCAATTTTTTCACACAAGCAAGTTACATTAAAGATATATGTGTGATACAGTGATTCTGGTAGGCTACAATAGCTCGTTTGGTGGGAAAAAAATAACATTTTTATCACTATCTTAATATTTAGAAATAATAAAGCACGAAAATAAATACGTTTGCCGGTCTTAGAAAAAAGGAATGTAATTTAGCTACAGGATACTGATGTAGGCACAGGAAATTTCCCCCCAAAATGATCGCGCACCAAAAATAACATTAATGAAGAGATTTCCACAATAATAAACCGTTGTCTACTAATAAATAAATAATAAACATTATAAAATAATATATTATGGCCCTAGCAAGAGAGCAAAATGAGCAGAAAATCATGAACGTATTATCCTTTATTACGGACTGTGATTTGTTCATTCATTTACGTTGCATCAGACGTTTAAAGAACAAAGTTCATCTGTAAAGACAGTAAATGCATCGCAGAGATGAAAAAAGTAGCTTTCATTTATAACAACTCAAAGACTAGTGTTAGCAACCTGAAGAGTCTCCTACCTCTCGTTCTCAGCACTAGACTGAATGTCGGGGTTTTACTTAGTGAGGTTACTGAATTGTGAATGATGAACACAGACAAACAAACAAAAAAAGATGCCCCCTCCATTTCAGTGCACAGGGTCAGACTTTTCTCAGAAGGCTTTTTTTTTTCGTAACGCTGTACTCCACCTAAACCCCATCATGTAGCCAAGTAGAACATTCATTTCTGTTTGCGACACCATCAAAGAAAGGCTCCGGTAAGACTGTACTGTAGATAGTCACACAACTGTTTTGTTTTGATCGTTGTTCTGCGTTTTAATGAACTCTTTACGGAAAGAAAAATGGTATTAGGTCAGTCTGTAGTTGATTAATTAAATAAAACAAAAAATATGAGTCGAGAGATGATGATAATTATGCATCAGCAGTGGTGAGGGGGTTTACCATGTGGAGCCGGTGTCCTTAATGATGTGCATTCAAATAAAACCCAGCAGACCGCCTCAGGGACGGCTAGCAGTGTTTTAACCTTTATGTAAAGGATTTGTCTTTAGTTCTGAGGCTGATAAAAAAAAATCAATACGATTTCATATTAATACAAACAATAGAATAGAGCTCTTACCATTAATGCGTTGTTGTATCTAAATACAGCACTGAGAATTTCATTGCTCTGTAAATTATATATACAAAAAAATCTATTTAGCTGAACAAAAACGTAAGCAAAATGAACATTTGATTCTACACCACATCTACCCACAACTGAATATTAAACCTCATAATTTCTAATATTCACAAACTATCATATTTTAAGGTCTGCATAATTCTCTCACTCTCAACGCAACATTATTGCTGTTCAAATTAATGGTTTATATACTAGCTGCATATTTAATCATGTTAAATTTACTACACCAATTAGTCCAGAAATGAAGTGCAGCATGAATATTCACCCTCTCAGGGAGAGCTGGCTGGTGGGTGGGAATTTGCAAGAATTTTGGTGCAATTTCAGAATACTTACATTGTATACTGATAATATAGATGAGGTTTTTTTTTGGTTTGTATGTTTTTATTGGGCCATATGGCAGCATATTCCACACTTTAATCAAATTCTAATGCTGATAAGAAAGTAGTATTTCAAAGGTGCATTTTCAATTATATTTCTTGTGTGTGAATAATGTAATTGCAGGACATGTATTTCAATTGCATTTTCATGAACAACAATGTACCAATCCTGCCAAAATCTATTTTCATTTTCAGAGCGTAAACTGGCCTGATTCTGTCAAACTGAAGTGATAGCAATCCTCCAATTTGCGACCGCACTTTCTCATACCCAAAAAAGAAAATGACTCTGCAATCCTTCTTCCGTTTGGATTTTTACTGTCAACAAGGTAGACCTTTTTTTTTGTTTTGTTTTTTTGTTTGTTTTTGAGGAAATGGCGGTTTAAATCGGTTTAACCTTGAGGCGGTAGTGTTGAAAATGTGGAGATCATAGCACCAATGGTTAGGGAAAGTCTAACGCATGCCTGAAATCTTTACAAACGTGCGTTGTGTTAGCAATTGTTAAACTGAGTCTGTCATTTCCTCCAAAACAACAAAAAGTCCCTCACATAGTGTTTGATTAAAAGACTTTTCTTGTAACATGCAAACAGGACTGCAAAGGTGCGGAATTGGAGCACGAGGATGAGAAAGTGCAATCGTAATCAATAAATCGCAATAAATAAGTAAGTAAGTAAGTAAGTAAATAAATAAATAAATAAATAAAAAGAATTGTTATTATTTGTTCAGTATGGCAGAATCACACCAGTGAATCACACATCATTGAAAATGAAATCCCACACAGACTCTGTATTTATCAGCTATTGTACTTTGTTGTACACGAAATTGCATATATGCTATTACACGTGCACTGTTATTGAATTTGGATGATGACTTGCATGCCCGAGCAGCCATCTAGTTAGCCTGACTGCTAGCTTGCGTTATAAAAAAAATGAGGTACTAAACGAACAAAACCAATAAAGGGGCAAAACAGTAACGATAATTAAAAGAAAACCACGTTGCTGCACTAGAGGAGTTCACATTGTTAAGGCTAGCCATTAACCCGTGAACCTTACATTAATGAAAGGTTGATGAAATTTTCATTGATGAAAAATAATCTCATGCAAAATATTAGCTACTTATCAAAAGTAATGACTGACCTAAAAACATTAACTTGCGCAGTCAGTGTTAGCTAGATTTTGAATATGGAAAAGAAACGCTGAGTAAATTGTAAATACTTACACAAATGAAGTCAGTGAAATCAGACACCGACAGAAAACTGTTAACTGTTAACTTCTTTGGGGAATAAACATTTAAATAGCTCCAACTGAGAACACTGCCAAGTCCCCTGCACTGACCCCGATTTAGCTTGTTAAACTTCTAGGTATAAAACTTGTTAAAATATTCCTAATAACTAGAAAGCAATAATAGATAGATAGATAGATAGAGTTAATATATGTAAACCACTGTTTATTTAGTGAACACAATGTAGCATTTTACACTCTCTTTATTCAGCAAGGTACCGATATTAAAATGTTGTATCTCTAAAAGCAACTCGCACAAGAATTGATTTTAAGGTCAACATAAATTTACCTCATAACTTCCATCTTGCTGTGTTTATTTTATTTCTCTGAGCTTTAAAAGCAATTTAATATATGTATATATATATATTGTAGCATAGCATTGTAATTTTTATGATCTTGATTTTGGCATTCTGTTGAGTTCTGATATTGAATACCTCCTGAGATGGTTCTATTGGGTTGTATCTCCACGGGAGAAGTTGGTCTAAGGGCGGGTTGAAAGCTAGGTCACTGCGTCTAACTAATATGAAAATTTCAGAGAGCACGCCATGTTATTTAACAAAGACTGTCAGTGAGAAAGATTAATCAGAGACGAAATGGAAACTGGGTCACTGAGGGGTCAGGCAAAGTTGGTGGTGATTAGCCTAACACTTCTGACTTCTGAGTGCTGCACACAGTGGGGTCCAGGGATCGCCCACGCTGAGTTTTCGCTAAAATTCATCGCACGTGGATTATTAAAGCAAACTTTATAAGAGTATCAGGGTTCAGTATCACGAAGATCGTCGTTAAATGGTAGAGCGGGCATCACATTAAGCACACACAATCTCTCTCTACCAGTCAAGATAACCTCGCGATGCTTTGCGATGGGAGACTCAGCCCAGGTCAGTTATAGATTACCTGACAATGGGAAAGTGTCGGAAATTGGCGAGATACCTGTAGAAAGGGAAAGGTAGGCAATATTTCCATTTATAACAAAGTGTGTTGTGACTACAAACTAAATTGGAGAAGCTCTGGTTTCCTATCCTAAGGAAAATCAATGGAGCAGAAAAGAGAATGAATTGATATAATGAAGCAAACAACAAACTTTCAAACAGGAGCACAAGCAAACAAAAAAATATAATTCATAAAACTTAATCTGTCCTGTAATGTTTTCAAATAATGCCAATTTCAACTAAATGCTTTTTTAAGGAAAGGTAATGTATAGTGTGAAATGCTAATGGATGTGAGAGTAATCTATATATTTGATATGCTACTATGTCCCAAGGTAGGCACTATTTTTTTTAAAAATTTTTATTTGGGCATACTCTCCTTCCAACTGACAAGAATTTCTTTACAATGATCTAAACTGTTTTAATATGAATTTAATATAAATCGAAGGCCTTGGAATAGTGAAAATAAGGATAACATTGTCTTCAAAGATAGAATTTCATATAACACTATATAAAGAATTGATAAAGTTTTTAACAAATGTAACCATAATTTTTGAGTTACAAGGCTGTTTCATTGATTATGGAGGTGATACTTGCGTTTGTTTCAGATGCTGTATGTATTTATATTTAAGCTTTGGTGTTGTTAGGTAATGCTCGCAAATTATTTATGTGCTGTATTAAAGGCCCAGCACACGAATCTAAATTATAAGAACTGATGTAAATGCATGCAGCGAAATTGATGCACAAATCAAATTCTGCTTTCATTGAACTCTATTATTCGCGAATGCCTGGCCTTTCGGGGCTTGTGCCTGTGCTTGCTTATTTGACATATTTCTCTCGATTTTCTACTGCGGAACATGCACCATGTTACTGTGTTTGAAAAATGACCTAAATAGAGTCAAAGAGTATTACTGTAAACCAGTGGTTCTTACAGTGGCGTTCAATGTATTATTGTGTTCTTAAATCAAACCTCAGTAACTCATATAGTCGCCTATAAATAATGTCATCTTGGACCTAGAATTAAATAAAAAGAAGCTCCAATAGCCAGACTATTATTGTACTCGATTAAATAATCTGCGAAATATTTAATTATGAATATTTTAATATTTGTATAATATTTGTATTTGTACTAAATATGTTAATATTCAATTAGGATTATGTTCATAAATCTGTACTGATGGTCCCGAATTTATTTTCTGGTGAAAGTAGTCCAAGGTTTGAGAACCTCTGCTGTAAATAACTAACTGTTTGTCATCACATGCGGATTATTATGCAGAGACTAGGAAATTAGAACCCTTGAGGTTCTTCGTTGGTCCATATGGGGGTAACCGTTAAATGGTCTATGTAGAACACGTGTTTCCCTGTCAGAAGGAGTTCCAAGTACAACCAGATGAGCTCTTATTTATTCAATGGACCTTTAAATAAACCTTGAAGCACCCTAAACTGCAGGTGAATGCTTATGTAAATTCTGATAAACACATTTTCTTCGGTTCGTTTTGTTAATTGATGCCAAGATTTTATATGAGAGTCTGCACGGTACTATAACAGAATTTCTGCTCCTTTTATTAACTGAATGAATGCGTCTACATAAATCTGATCAGCCTATTATTAATTTCTAAGGAGAAACTAAGGACTGTATACTTATTCTTATTTATCCTCTTGTACAACCTATTTCAAACAGTAGGTTGATCTTCTCCGTGTGCATATTTATTTCAACGAACTCCTAATCATCTATTTATTGGTAACATTTTTAGACTGAATATTTTTGGTACGTTTTCAAAGAAACAGAGACGCGTGGCTAGTCCGTCAAATTGTCGTTGTGCGCGTTCTTAGCCTGCTATTGGTGCTTGTTTACCCGGCACCCACGGAAGATTTTGATTGGTCTTTTTTTCCACGTGACTGGACAACTTCGTACATTTGACAGAGGGAGTAGGTGGGTTTTTGAAGAGATCTGGAAAAAGACAGTGCGATAAAAATAGAATTGTTGCACATCACAAATTAATGACCATGAGTTCATACTTGATCAATTCGAATTACATCGAGCCATCTTTCCCGCCCTGCGAAGAATACGAAGACAACGGCTACATCTCCGTCTCTTCAGACTACTACGAGCGACCGAAAGAATCAGGCTTCTCCCATCACGAAGGGGCAACATACCCGCGATCAAACTACCAAGACCCGAGCTATGATTACGGGAACACCTCAACCAACGTCCTCGCCGATTTCAACGATCGGCTTCACATACAACCTCGGTCTGTTCCACAAAATCATGGGCCCCACCTGGGTACCGAGGGCTGCACAACGACCGCGAACAAGGATTGTAGCCTCGTCACTGAAGCTCACTCTGACCCGCAGAAGGGAAAAGAGCCGGTAGTCTATCCTTGGATGAAAAAAGTCCACGTTAATTCGTGTAAGTATATGTAAAGGTCAATAAAACACCGGTAATCAATTTGAAGGTGTTCGTCGGAACACATGAAATGAACCTGTTAAGTAACATGTTTGACCCTTATCTGGACGATTTACTACCCCGGACGAGTTGTCTAGGTAATTAGGAGCCCTCGTAAATTTTATTATCTGTTTTGTTTCTACCCTGCCATCTGCTTCTGTTTCATGCTGTCTTAAAGACGCCCCGTCGTTTATACGTGGTTTTCGTTAATAATTATACCTTTGGGCATGTTGGATCACATATAACTGCCCCAAACTAGACACATCAGGGCTGGTTGAAACTGAAACACATAATCGAATCCAACCATATAAAACACACCTACAGGCTACTGTTTTTCAAGATTTAGTTGCTGCTTGGTGTTCATGGTCATCCACCAATACCATGTGTATCCATGATATCTTTTTGTTTATTTATTTGTTTAGTGACCGCGAACTACTCTGGAGGAGTGCCTAAGAGGTCTCGCACCGCCTACACTCGCCAGCAAGCTCTTGAGCTTGAGAAGGAATTTCACTTTAACAGGTACCTGACCCGCCGTCGTCGTGTGGAGATAGCGCATACCATGTGTCTGTCAGAGCGACAGGTAAAAATCTGGTTCCAGAACCGTCGCATGAAGTGGAAGAAAGACCACAAACTACCCAATACAAAGATCCGTTCTAGCAGCTCTTCTTCATCCAGCCACCAAGTGAAAGCGGACGCGGGCCAGCAGCAGCAGACGTTACTTCCCACTCCATGTTCATTAAGTCTATAATGGTGGAAGAACATTAGAACTGAGCAAGACGAGAGAATACAAAGCAGTATTCGGACTAACTTCACAGTGTTAATTTCTATTTAACATCGAAGGAGGGGGTGCTTCAGTCTGCCTCTCCCATTCAAATTAATCTATTTGTCACCTGTCTTTACTCAGACGTTTTGAACTGGAGAATCCACCCATCTAACGGGTAGATCACTTTGCTTCTTTTTTGTTGTTGTTGTTCTTTTCTGGAATAATGAGAGAGTTTAACATGACATTCTTGCTGTCGATATTAGACCATGTCCGTCATTACGAATAGGAAGAGTGAATCTTACATTTGGACCGGAGTTCTCTTCGTGGACATGGGCTGTGATGCGTGTACAAATGAATTAAAGCACAAATGTAGGACTAATCATTCTAAAAAGAATCCGTAAACTTGGTCTTTGTTAGTTCCATGTAGTTGTGTGTGGTGTGTTTCATGTCATTCAAGCTGTGAATACTTAGTGTACTTAGTTATTTGTACACCAGTGCAATGCAGTAGCATTTGAAGTACTTGTATCGTGGAAATAATAAACGCGACTATTGTCAGTAATTTGTATATATATATATATATATATATATATAGATCAGACAGACTCAATCCAATGCTGCTTAAAGAGCCCTTTGTGTCTAAAATGCTATAATGTATAAAACATTACTCTTAAACGTTACTTCAGAATGCTTTAAAATACAGTTGATCAAAATGTCACATGGAAGAGTCCATTGTGTCTAACAGGTATTCCACCACAATAAATGCTTGTTTAACTACAGCCATAAATCACAGGCAACTACATATATTTTTGTGCGTCATCTCTGAGCAAGTAATGTTGATAGAACTAAGAAATAACACTTTATTCACTTGCCATTTCAGTTGTATTCTCCGCAGACTTTCATGGAGCTACTGAGTTTTATACTCAATTAAATATAATTAA